>NW_009258770.1:590932-647721 GCF_000687185.1 Egretta garzetta | reverse complement strand
GCATTCATTCTCGCAGCCTAAACCTGGGAGTTAGACTTGCTCTCTCTTCTCTGTCAGCTTCTGCCCATCACTTCTCTCGCCTGTAAAGATTACTCTTCATCTTGCAAAATTCTTGCAAAAAAAAAATACGCTTGTCCACCCATTTCACTACAGTAAATAGCCAAAATGAATAGTGATGCATTTCTGTGTAATTGCCTAAAGTAAAAATTTGTGGCAGTCGCTGAAGTGGGTCTGTGTCAGGCTGTGTTTGAAAGCGGCCGCGTTTCTGGTGGTGCTCTTTTCTTTTGAGAAAATAATCGCAGTCATTGTGCTTGTAATCCACGTGTCAAGGTTGTCTTTGCTCGTCATGCTTCATGGAGAAGCACGTATGTGCATTTACGTATGCACGTGTGCAAACAGGGCTTCCGCAGTCGGTTGAGATTTCTTGTTTCACACTGGAATTTGTTTTACGTTAAGTGCGTTACTGCTGTGTCACAAGCTGTAAGGTGTTGAACCTGTAATTAAGACACCTGAACAGATTATTGAGCATGGCTGGGAACACGCCTGGCACTGTACAGAGTGAGTGTAAGGGTATGTTTTCTTTGTTGTGAGGTTGGTTTTTTTTTTGTTTTGTTTTAAAGACTGAAAACGCAGCAGGGACATGTGCACATAATAACTGGATGGAGGCCCAGTCTCTGTGCAGGGAAACATTTTGTAGCGTTCTCCTTTCTCTAGGGGCCAAGTGCTGAATGTGTGCTGTTTCACAAGTGACAATACCGCTCTGAATTTCTGACTTTCCTTCTCCCTCACCTCTCTACCCACCTACCCGCTTCTCCACAGCCAGAGTTTCATCTCTACCAGTCTTTTGTGCAAGGGAAGGACCTGTGGAATTCCGCGTGGCTGGTAGTAGGACTCCTCTTTGCAGGGAGGGTTATATTGTTCCCTGTGGAAACACACAGCATTCCCCGGCAGGAGGATCTGGCTGTTTATGTGGTGAAACCAGCCTTGACATCACTCTCTTCCCCACTGTGTGGGTTTTTCCTGTAGATGATACAGGAAATGCTAAATATTGGTCAGTTGTGGTCCCTGTTCCTCTTGCCTTTTTTTTTTTTTTTTTTCCCTTCCTCTCCCCTGGAGGGATTTCTGTGAGGAAGCAAAAGTGGGAAAGGTGTTCCGTTCCTCCCGTAGAGGTGGGGGCAGCAAGTCAGTGTGCTCTGAGCTGATGGACCCTCAGAGAACTGAGGGCACCTCCATCTCTGTGGAGCTGCAACAGCCAGCGGGGCATCTTGCGAGGGGACTGGGACAGGTGACTGACCAGGATCCATCTTGCGGGAAGAGGACGTGGCACAGGTTTTGGCTGCTGTCTCACTTTTTTGTGCTCCCCTTGACTTTTTCTGGGGACTGAGCTTTTCTGCCAAATCAGGGTGGGAAGACAAGAACCATCTTCTCAAGCTTGTCCTACACCCTTGTGCTGTTCCTATGTGAGCGATGGGCAGCATCATGTCTGTTTTTCAGGACTGATACAAAAAAATGAACCCTAGCATCAAGACCATGACTCTGTTAAATCTTTGGGTCAGACTTTGACCAGGGTTATCTAAGTGACTGCTCCTCCTAGGAGGAGTGACCACGAGCTAGGAGTGAGCTGACCGTGGAAAAACTTGTCCCATAGTTGATGTTGCAGGTTCATCTGGGGCACTTGGTCTGCCTCTTTTTTTCTCCAGGTTGCTTGTTTGCATCATCACCCCTGTCCTTAAAACATTCCTGGGAGCCACAGGCACAACACAGGATGATTTGTTTCTGCTATAGTGCTGTCTTGAGGAACGGGTAGGATTTCCAGGAGGGGGGAAAGGGGTGTCTGGTCTTCCCCCAAACTCGTCTTTCTGATTCTGGAAATGTTTCGCAGGCAGCACTGCCTGTCCTGGGGAGGAGGCTGGAGGCGGAAAGGAAGCTGGGCAGCACGAAGTAGGCAGGATGGGCCATGAAGTGGAACACGGGATGGCAGTGGTGCTGGCACCTTGTCATTTAGGCATTGTTTGGCATGACGCACATTTAAATCGTGATGGCTGGTTAATATACTGATAGTGTGGTTCATCATTCTACCTATTTATGGTGACACAGGACATCCGATTGTGCCATAAACTTGGGAGAATCGAAGTATTGCTCTTTCCTGAGGCATGCTTGAGTGGCTTTGGACTACCGGATGCTTTGTAGCACAGAAAGCCATGGCTGGGCCACAAGGTTTTCATATGCCTGTAATACAAATATATAAAAATTCTCTGTAGTCTGTAATACGGCTCAAAGGGCAGCTGATTTAGATGTGCTTGAGTGTTAAGGTCAGGAGATCACATTCCACAGGTTACTAGATGAAAGCGCTTGAAGAGGGTATAGCATAAATATTTGATTCATATAGAAGGGATTGGTGCAAATCCTTTTGTTCCTTCTCCAGTGATGTTCTGTAGGCAAAGCACCGTTAGGAGAAAAAAAAAAAACAACAGAAAACTTGTAACTTCTTTGTGCTAGAGAAAGTAGGATGGTAACATAGGGTATTATTGTTGAATTCCACGAAAATTCTTCTCATGGGATACACCATCTTCAAGAACAGCTAAGAGAACTAATGTTTTTAAATGTAAAATGACTCATAATGCATGGGCTCTTGAAGTTGGGTTTAACATTGTATGCAAACATTGCCAGCTGGTGGGGATCTTTCTGGATAAATAAGAACTATATTTGTACAAGAAGGCTTGAATGATGTATTTCAGATGCATCCTGATTAGCATAAGCCATTCACTTTGCAGAAGAATAGCAAGAATCCCAGAAGTGTAGATAATTTAATAGTTCTCTTGTTCTCTTTATCCCATCTTTCATCAGCAGAATGACCAGTTGTCTTGTTTGTTTAGAAATAAGGTTGCATTGCTTTACTGCCACCTTTTCCTAACCATGACAGTGAAATTGGGAATTTGCAGCCCCCAAGTTCTCAAAACATAACCACTTCTCCCTCTTCTATCCCTTCCTTTTACCTCCAGTTGAGTGTAATGTGATTTGGGTTTTTGGGGGTGTTGGTGGGTTTTTTTTTTTGATGGAACGACTTGCACCATTTAACTGTATAGCACTCAGCACAATGCTGTCTTGGTCCATGGCTCGGGCTCACTGTCACTACAGTGAATGAACAGCTGAAGTAAAATTGCAGCTCATTAAAGGCTTTATTTTCTTAATTTGAGCAAAATCTGATGTAGGTTTAGATTGTTACATATTAGTGTATATACAGAGATAAGTCTTTAATTCTAGAATTAGCAACAGTCCAAGTGTATGTTAATGCATAAATACTTTTACCTGTGAATGAATTTATCTGTTCATACCTCTCTTGGCGCGGAATTCTGTTTTGCAGTTCTTGCTTCATTCTTACCGACAGCTTTTAAAGAGCTGCAGAACTGTAACCCGGCAGAAAGACGAAGCCCAGTATAAGAAAGTTCTTACATGTTAAGAGTTTGTATTAAGCTAAAACCTGGCTCCAAACACCTGTACATTACGAGCTGCTTCATTCAGTGCAGAATGTGGTGTGCGTTAGGTTCTGTTCTGAATTAAAAAGGAAAGCATGACCTTGTTCTTGGCAAAAGGTTCTTGGATTATAAGATGTTCCCACTTCAGGGTGAAGTGTAAATGCCTTCAGAATAAAGAAAGATGCCTGTGTTCCCCCATCTAACTGTTGTTGCACATTCCCATATTTCAAGGAATTTTCAGACGTTTACTTTTGAAGAAGTCTTCTCAAATGTTTCCTAATCGAAACAGCCTTACGGATTTTGGGTTTTTTTCCCCCCTCTCCTTGCTATTGTGGACGATATAGTGGGAGTGGAATGTCCTTGATTGCCAATGTTTGCTGCTAGGTATCCCCCTTCCATGGAGACCAAATGTTTTTAATAGTGCGAGAACAGCCATTCTTGGTGATTGGCAATAAGGTTGAAGGCTCTTTTTCTCCTCTTCTATCCACTGAAATGCAGGAGAGGACTTGGATCTCTTGGTTCTTCATAGGAGCCTTCCAAATTGCCTATTGCTAGGGTTATAAAGTTTCAGGAAGCACTAGAGGATTTGTCAAAATGATTTAGTCCGTTGTGTTGAGTCTGGGCCACAACCAATTTCTGTAAGCTCATTTTCTGCTTTCAGGAATTCTTTGCTTGCCTTACTTTCTGATGAGTAGTTACTTTCTAGATTAGACTTTCATCTACCTCTTGTGCCTGATCTTCTCTCTGAATGTGCCCCATATATGGCATCATCATGTTGTAGGTTTTAAATCATTGTCTTTATGAAAGAACAGGCACATAGCTGCCCTATGAGTCCAGTTTGGCTGCAGGAGCTTCTCAGTTGTTAAACCCTTTTAGACAGGAGAGAGTGTCTTCCCAAACAGCTCTGGAATGCAGTGCTGGCCACAAGAAGAATTGCATATTGCAGCTTCCACGCTACGGCCATGCCTTCAGCTTTTGCAAAAGTATTTGGTTCATGCTTTGACCAGACCTGATGCCAAAATTGTATCCATGTGAAAATACTGTACTGTCTGGAGAACTCTAAAGTCAGCAGATACCCAAATCTTGCACATTACTTGGCTCTCCAGAGTAGCCTTGACATGTAATCTTCAAGACAGAAAAAGAAATCTCAACAACTTTGGGGAATAGTAATGTAAAGGAGCTCCTAGGAGCAAAGCTTTTTTAAATATGCAATATAATATTTGTCTTACTTGCCTACTATGCCTCTAAGTGAAAGTTTTTCAGGGTTGATGAATTTTGTGTTTATGTACAGACTTGGATGTAATTTTTTAAGAATTTATTTGAAACTTACCTGTGTATAAACGGCCATTCAGGGCAAACCAGACGTTCCATGTAAGTGGGAGGTTGGTGAATGAGGGATGAATAGGTGAATGAATAGGAATGGAAAAGAAAAAATAGTGAACAAACCAGAACAAAATAAAGAGGCCTGTGGAAACAGAGTTCTCAACGCCTTAAAATCCTGTCTTAGTAGAGTAGTGCTTATGTGAGGTGCTTAGCTTAAGTGAAAGAAGAACATGCGTTGGAGTCTGCTGTAGCGCCTGGGGACCGTGAGCTGTGGTCAGCCGTCGTGATGGTTGTTCGATGTGTCATGCTTCGTTGTGAGCAGCTCCCGTATTGCTAGGTTGGCGTTGGAGAAGAGAGCGCTCTCTCCTGTTTCTAATAGCTGAATCGTCTCATATTTTACTGGCACGCAGTCTGCATTCTTGGTCCTGCAGAAAGGGTTCAGAGATAAATACTGCCTTTCATACTCGTTGCTTTTTTACTTTCTCATCCTCTCTCAGAATGACTGTTGTCTAGTTTGGTTGTGTCTAAGCTTAAAATGACCTTTTTATTTTTTTAAATACTAAATATTTGAAAATCTTTGAGAGTTTGGAGATGTCTCTGGTCATTTTCCATGATAACTATTGTGGAACTATATAAGGTTCATCAGTATTGGTTAGAATATAGAGCCAAAACTTTGGTTAAACCATAAAAAAGTTCACTGATCTAATAAAATTGGGTTTTAAAGGCCTTACTTGTATTTGTATTAACAAAGCACTTACAGTGTCTAATTGTAGACCAAGATGTTGTTCAGCAGTTCTCTTACATGAATGTCTATGAATTAAGCCAATTTAAGTTTTTGTTTAATGAATTCATTAACATGTGTAAGACCTTGTCTTAGAGTTGTATCACAGTAACGTTTGTTTGCTTTAAAATGCTTTGTGTCTCTACACAACTTGTTTTTTAAAAGAATTACTTAATCTCTTAGCATTATTTACTGTAACCCTCAGGGAAAGTAATTCCACATTTCAGTGACTTTGTTCACTTCAGGGTTTGTTGGACTTTTCCTGCTGTTCTAATTCGGGTGGTTCGGTGTCCAGCTGAAACAAATTTTATTGCATTGTGCTAGGGCTAGCCCATCTTGTCATGGGGCTTGAGAAGAACAAGGTGGGAAAACATATCTTTCTGGTTTTCCCATTGCCTTTTTGAAAAGAAACAAAGCTGAAACCTCCGTATTTCTGGAGACACAGAACATGGAAGCAGTGTAAGATAGCCTGCAGAGGTGCGCGAGGAATCGGCAGTGTGTAGTTTACTGAAATGGTCACAACTGAATGCTGATACTTGTATTAGGTAAAAACAAATCTGAAACACTTTTTACTGCAGAATGATAAAGGTTGAAGAGACTGGGAGCAATTACGTAGTCTATTCCACCCTTCCTTTGGGTAAGATCAGGGAACTGTTGAGAGCAGGCAGAAGAGAGTACTCCAAAGGTACATGAAAAAACCCAGCTTTTGCTGTTGCCATGTTGGGATCAGGTGTGGAGCACTTGGATCTTGTTTAAAAAAAGAAGTAGTACTAAAAAAATTTTAGCACCCATGGGGGAAGAGTGGATTTACCACCTGGTGAAAGACCAGTGCATTTCTGATTTGGGGAAGCAGGGATGGCAAGAGAAAATTTGTCTGGAATGCCGCTGGCCCCATCCCAAACCACTCAGGTGGCATTTTGAAGGGATGTTTCCATGGAGCAATCTCAAAAGGCTGAAACACGGAGATCAGGGCCTGTGATGGTGCTTGTGGGAGGCAGTCGGTTCTGAGGCAGGACTTCAGCTCTGTGCTGCCTTGCCGGACACGGGGTAGCAGGTTTTCCAGCCCGCCTGGGGCCCTGCAGTCACATCCCTCCCCTTTTCTTCAGGCGGTGGAGAGCTCAGTGCATCTCCTGCTGCGAGCACTGCTGGCATTGACTGCAGCTCTGAACGAGAGCTGGGGCAAGGTTCATTATTTTGGATTTGTGCTTAAGGAGCACTGTGTTACCCGTGGTTTCTGCCCGTTCAGTGAAGTTCATTTTAGCACATCTCAGTGCTTAAGTGGCATAAGATCATGGTGTGTTATTAGCTGCTGACACTGCACCATCAAAACACAAACATGCAGAGTTCCTTCATTAGGGGAATATTGGGTAGCTCTAACTTCTTGTTTCTGCAGCTGCTAGGGATACCTTGCAGAAGTATCTTCTCCAGCCGTAGAAAATACTCA
Source organism: Egretta garzetta (assembly GCF_000687185.1). Lineage (NCBI taxonomy): Eukaryota > Metazoa > Chordata > Aves > Pelecaniformes > Ardeidae > Egretta > Egretta garzetta. Next base: position 640,697 of record NW_009258770.1, on the reverse strand, counting down.
GAAAGTTCCCCTGCCTTCTGCTTGCACAAGTTCTGGGATGCCTACATCTCCAACCAAAACCATTTAGGCAGGATCTATGCTTAAAATATTTGCTGCTCCAGTTATTATGGAAAATTTTTCTAGTAGGGATGACGTTTGCATTAGCAAGGAAGAAGTGCTGGTATGGTTTACACAAGGTTTCCTAAGTAATATACCCCAAAACAATTATTTCCTGGTGTAACTGCATCTGCTTTAGAGTGGTTGCTGGAATAGTTGCATTGAAAGAAATCAATTCCGAGTGACATAGTTGTGGCAACAAAACCATACGTGTAGGCCAGGACTTAGCCAATCAATGCTGTGCTAAAACGAACGTAGTAATATCTTCCTCCCAGTGTGGTGGTAAGGCTTAATTAATCATCTTACAAGTAATTAAAGGTTTTTACAAGGTGCACATGAAAAACCCAGGTGGTTATGATAAAAGAACAACACCAAAACCACTTTATAACATCCTTGCTTTCAAAACTTTGGTGGTCTGGATCTTCTGTTGGGTTTTACTTTTTTAAAAAAAATGCAGATCCATCTTTTTAACCCATGCTACCCGTTGAGATCACAAAATGGGCTTGCTTAGTGCTACTGGGTTCTCCCGGTACTGCATGAGGTTTGCTCCCTTCCTTGGGCCACAGTGTCTCAGAACAAGCATTGCCAGCTGTTAGGCTGACTGAAGACTGATAAGTTAACTGTATTTTAACTGTTTCTCTTTTTATAAAGGGGAAAAAAAAAAAAGCAGCCCTTTGAAAAAAGGAGAGCCCGTGCCTGCTTGCTTTCCATATTCTGTGACTAGTCCCGTTAAATTCTGTAAAACTGCTCTGTGAAATAAGAAGAGCTCCTCCATAGGGGGGCTTAAAATAGTTCAAATTGTGGTAATGCTAGAAAAAACCCAGAAAATTCCATGCTAAAGTTAGGCCATAGTGATTGTTTTCTTCTCTACACCCTTCTCCACCTGCGGTTTTTATTTGTGTGAACTTATGATACAAATTTTCGGGATGTCACAACTGACATATGAGGAAAAACTACCTTAAGGTAGCATAAAATGCATATATCTGCTTGGGCAGTGTATCTCCCTCGTTTTCAGGACTTAAGCTTTTAAGTTCAAATTTTGACTTTATTTTTAACGTAGATGGTGATTCTAATCTTTTTTTTATCTCACCAGCAATTAAAACAGCCTGATCCTATCGGTAGGGACAAATGATGCACTGTCAACATTTTGCTCCCTTCTGATAATGCACATGAAACTGGTTTGCGTGTTTGAAGATTACATTTTACTCTCACATGGTTTTCATTATCTGAGAGCCCCGAGGAGAGGCCTGGACTAAATCAGTGAAGGAATGGAGAAACCACACAATGCAATGAAAATGGTGCTGAGGCATACTTGGGATAGTTGTGGGACAGGGGCTGCTGACGACAGACGCAGGGCGCTGCCTGAGTGCTAGCAGCAGCAAGAAGTGGAGCCTTCTTAAAAAGACAAAACAAAACTTGTTGTTGAATTAGAACTGCAGCTTGGGTTTACAACAATTCCCCGGTTTTATATGAGGATAATTACTGGAAATCTGTGAAGTTCGAAGTAGATGAAGCTTGCTCGGTATGCGCTGGAAGGAGGCAGTCCTCTGAAATGAGACCTGATGTGACTAAACCCGTGTGAGCTTGATCTGGTTTTAGCAAGAAGACATCTAAAAGGTGAGATCTTGGCCTTTATGAAGTTAGCAGCAGAGCTCCCGCCGCCTGTGCTGGAATTAGTGTTTTATTAAATATGCAGAAATTGCAGTACGTGCCACTAAAGGGTTATCTCTCTGCGTGTGAGTGGCGCTTGGTAGTGCTGCCCAACAGTTTAAGTAACTGAATGGTGTGATGTATTTGTGTGGAAATATTCCCAATAAAAACAACTGGAGGAATACACCTAGACTGGTTTTGCTATTAGACAGGTATATTCAGAATAAATCCTCCTTACCCCTCTGACTTTCGAAATTTTATGGAGGAACTTGAAATTCCACAGTGTTCTTATCAAAATACTTAAAAGCCATGAAGCATTCCTATTTATGCCAGGCTCTGTAAATGTTTATTCTTTTCTTTTTTTTTTTTTCCTTTGTAATATAAAACCTAAATTATGTTGGTGAAGATTATAGGTGCTTCCCTATGAAGAAATTGATACTTTATAGTGAGGGAGCAGTAATTCAAAGGTCAAGTAAGGTCTTTCCAGTTTTTTCCTTAGAGATGTTATTTAGAAGGGGTCTTCCTATGTTGATGTCTTGACTTATTTGTGTCAAGCCAGACCAAGTGCCTTGCTGCTTTTTCTTCAGGCCTGCCAGGCTTTCTTGTGCTGTTCTGTGCCCAAATTCCAATACCACGAGCATGTGAGGAGAATGGTGAGTGGCTCTCGGCGAGGCAGTCTAGTCTTTGCTGAAGGTAGGCTCTGTTTGGCCCAGAGAATTGTTAGAACCGTGATCCATCTTTGAGTGTTCTGGTGGCCTCTCACTATAATTGCCTGATGAGCTCATGTAATGGGTATGCATATTATTTGCACCCCTCCGGGTGACATTGTTCTTGTTTTTAGTTAAAAGGAGGAAGTTTTTCTTGTTTGCCCAGTGACTCCGTCCTTCTGGTATGAAGATGAGTAATGTTGGCACTGCTCCATGCACCTGCTCAGTGCCACCCTCCAGGATCACCTGAGCCACAGTCAGCAGATCTAGGCAAGCAGGGACAGGGTGGTTAAATGAAAGCTGGGGAAGTGTTTATGGTTGGAGTCTGAAACCCACTTTTGGTTAGGAGCAGGTGCTAAAACTCCGTCACAGCTCTGGGATTCGTTGCATGCCGCCTTGCAGGTTTGGGTGTTGGCGCCAGACGTTGGGAACCTTTATTCTCAAGGACTATCCTAGTGTGTATTCTCTCCCTTCCTCCTCCTTGGGTAGGGCTGAAATGAAATGTAGAGCATTCAGTGATAACCTGCACTGTTCATTAAATAATTTTGGACCTCGCCCTTGCGAATCTGGTGCTCCTAGCCACTTCAAAGTGATTGTGTGTGCAGAATAGCCATGTTTCCAGTGGTCTTACAGACACTCAAGTTAAGTGAATTTTGCAGGATCTGGCAGTCAGCCTGCGGGGTTTTGCGTAGGCCATGTAGCAAAGGCATATTTCTATTAAACAGTGGGCGACTCAGCATGCGGGCCGGTTTCTGCAATTGCCCAGGAACTTCACAGCCAGCCCTTTCTATTCTATCTCTGTTTTGTGTTCCCCTCCTCTATTACAGTCTGCAGGTATGTCTGAAGATAACTCGGCACCTAAAACAACCACCTAAGAGTTCATCTAGCTGATAGCATCCTATCACCTGTTGCCAACCAGGATAAGCAGCGTCACCTGCACATCTTTTAAGAAAAACACAGAATTACTTAGCAAAATTTACTGCTTGAGTTTGACATCTGTCACTGATTGTTCTGTGTATGAGTGACACAAAATTTAGTAGTAAAACTGAAAGTGCTTAACTGTACTCCAGGCCTTTTGAGGTGGTGAACCTGTTCCCATCCCACCTGATGCGTAAGCTAATTAGCTTCTTGGCTAAGCAGTAATTCTGGGCAAGTATGTACAGGCTGTCCTCACAGGGACTCTTGCATTCCTCTTAGTTTCACAAGCTAAAGAAAGATGCTTCTCTTCGCTTGTGAGGTTATTATTGCTCCATGCAGGTTAATTGAGCTATAGCATTATAGCCAGTCATCAAACAGTGGTGAGTAGCTCACTTGTCTAAGCTTGTTTATTTTTATAATGCTGAAAAATATTTGCATGCTGTACAGAAATGTGCTGCTTTGGTTCCTTACAGCCTGGCAGTATTATCATTTTAAATTCTTCATTAATCTTTCTTCCTCACGAGGGACTGGCAAGGTTCCTGTGCATAATTACAAGATGTTTAAGACAGAAGCCTCAGCTACTGAGTTTTTTACACAATGCCCTGCAAACATGGGTCTTTTCTTCCTTAAATAGTACCTACACTACCTCCCCTTTTGTGCCCATTCTTGATCTCAGCATGGTTATGTGCAACGCTATTTGCAATTCCTGTGTTAGTTCTACCAGTTCTAGACTCTGATGTTTTGCTCGAGACCACGCAGGTAGAAAGTTACCGTGAGTAATTTCAAACTAGATGTTAGAATCGGGTAGTAAAATGATAGAGCTACGATGCTCAGGAACAAATTGCAAAATTGGTTCAGCCTGGGAAATCTACTTCACAGTGGTTCCTTGGAACAGGATTGATCTAAAACTGAATTTTCCAGTTGAAAAGCAAGGCATTTGTAGGCTTTGTGGTTATGAGGAGCGCACCATTAATCCATAAGCCAGTACAGTTTTGTAGTGTTGTTGGTAGTCTGAATTCAGCCCTATCCATCGTAATAGATTTAGGCTAAACCCCCAAATATGTCTGTTTAAAATGTCTACAGAACCTATCCCAATTTCCTTCCAGCTCTATCATAACAACTTTTCCAGTGCACCTCACTAATTTCCATCTTTGGCACACTGAAAACTGAAATTGCTGGAAGAGCCTAACACAAATCGAATTTGGTGTCCAAATAAATCATAGAATCGTTTAGGTTGGAAAAGACCTTTAAGACCATCAAGTCCAACCGTTAAATAACACATGGGCTTTAGTACCGGTTGTGCTGTTCATTTTTGTGTTTCATTACATAAAAAAGTTAACTCGCTGGTTCTGCCATGAGTTTCCAGCTCGCTCAGAAAGCAGATTCCAGGAATGCTGCCACCCAAGTTAGTTGCACAAGATTTTCTTTGTTAATTAAAAATAATGGGATAAAACTGGAAAAAAACAGGCTTAATGCTAACAGTTGGTATTTAAAGAAAGTGGATTTGTTGGCCAGAATATCTTCATATTGTACGTCAGTCCACCTTTTGTTTTGGATTTCCAGACTGATTCCTAGTTTACATCCACACTCAAATTAGTAGTATTCAGTTCCAGCAAATACTTTCAGTGTGAACTGTGCTCTCCCTCCCTCGGATCAGCCGCATAAGCTTGTACTGCTGTGAAGGGAAACGCTGTGTGTGAAATGGTTGCATACGGAGTTACTTCCTCGAACATTTGAAGGAGTTAAACATGCACAGATTGAATTTGTCTTGTTGAGAAAATCTGTAAGGCAGAGAGGCAGAATCTCAAGCTGGGTTGTATCTTTGTATTAAAAAAATAAACACACACCCCCCCTTAGATTTTTCCAGTTGAGACAAAAGAAATCTTTGGGTGGAAAGGCAGCATCATATTGCATAATAAAAGCCTTTTTATGCTCTAATAAAAAGGGTTGCTTAGGGCAACTTTGTTTTAAAAAAAAAAAAGTCAGTGATGATACTGGAATGAGGGGGACAAGGAATCCTTAACTTCGTTGTGCAACACTGGGAAAAGAGGCTAGAAATTGCTCTAGTTATCTGCTATCTTAATGCCTGGTTTAAAGGTTCCTTACTGCATATTTGCTGGCAGCTGTTTTCAATATATCCCTCTCGAGCTAAGTCACCAGTTAAGAATTTGACATTAGATGTTTTTTTCAACCACCATCTTGAAGTACCATACCACACAACACAGCCTTGTTCCCTGCTTAGATATTGTTCATGTGCCTTGAAATTGCTGTTGACACCTCAAGTATTTAACTTGCAGATCTGAGATAATTTTTGTTGGGTGTGGATGTGTGCCATAATAAGACAGAGACAGAAGTATCCACGTCTGCATTCCTTCGCTACATCTGTTCACTTTATTTTTTGCAACATTCCAGGAAATTAAGTTAAATTATACGTTGCAGTTAATATTTTTAATATCACTCATTCTGTTTCAATTGCCTGCCTTTAAACTATAAGCACACCGAATGCACAAGTACGTTCCACTTCTTTTGCGTCATTCGCCTTTTTCTTTAGGACACCTTCAGGAGTAGATTTAACCACTTCTTGAGTAACAACACCTAACTACACAATTTTCTATGTCCTCCTGATTCTCCCCTCAATGGTTAAAGTTTCTTTAGTGCTTTATGTTCTGAAAGGGAAAAGTAAGGTAATTAAAGAATGTTTTGGGAATTAGAGCTGTGTTCTCAATATATTTTTGGCATATACTTTGTCAGTGTCCTTTTCTTCCCCTCACTTTCCCAGTCTGTAAAGTAAAGCTAATACTGATCGTACTCACAGTCATTTCTGAGGCATAAGTTGTTGAAGTTTATAAAGCAGTTGACCATATCACCTTTCATCAAAGGATTTCTGCTGATACAGCTTGAAATATGCAGCACCACTGGAAAAGGAGCCGTAAGCACAGGGTATCATCATCTGTGCTGCAGCTTGCATTCTTAGCAAAAAATAAAACAATGGAGTTAAAGAATTAGCGAGTTTTAATCACTGTTTCACTTGGAGGCACAGATGGGACAGAGCATTACTTGGCAACATTTAATCTTGGAGCAGAAATTGTCATGATTAAAGCAGCAGCTGGAGTAGATTGCTAGGGACAGGGGGGTTCATTCATCCTAAAGGGATCAAAATTGTTTGGCTCTGGGAGAAAACAAGGAGCTACAAAAGCAAAATCTGAAATATGGGCCAAGGTTTATTATTTCTAGGGTCTCATCTGCTGATTAAAATGATGTTTTCAATGCTTTCCTCAGAATTATTTTGGAGGCGAGGAGAGTATCAAGTGATCTGGCCTACTGAAGAGGAGACTGAAGCCATCTCTGAGTGGAGATTTTGGACTTGCGGGAGGAAGGCTGTGTGCGTCCCCCCATGTGGCAGAGCTGCTCCTCCTTACCAAGGAAGTCAAAGTGAAGGAAATAGGTATGTGCCACTTCAAATAGGATTTCAGAAGAATCATTTTCCAGGCCAGTTAACAGGGCCTGAATTCCCAGTTTGGTGAGGCAGCATGGAATGAGGTGGATTTTAACTTTCTTTTCATCAACGTTTGCAGAAGGGTTCTGTCTGCCTGTGTTACGGGGGTAGATTCCTGCGGTAGGCTGGACTGGGGGAAGAAACTGGGTGGCTGTGGAGATGCAGAATAAAGCAGACCCTTCAGGTCTCCTGACTCCTGGTTCTGCCATGGAACAAACTGTTGGGAGCAAGTTACCTTTTGCTAAGGACAACGTTAGACAGAAAGAAGGTGTCAAAATAAAGTGCTGGAATACCAACGTGCATTCTGCTGTCGGGGCTGAGCCACAGCTTAGCCAACAAGTAAAGCAGACTCTATTCTGAACTGTTGTAGCTCAAAAGTAGCTCTGCTTTTAGTTAAATGTCTCAAAGGTATCATTAATTTTGGATATTTCAACTCGTACGAGGCCAATGGGCTTGAGTTTCCATGACAAATTCCTGACTCCACTGGAGACTGAGCAAAGTGTAATCACTGTTGGTCACTGACTTAATCTGTACTTAGGATGTGCTTGACATTGGCTCTTTGTGCTTCTCTCATTGGTACACAGTGTTTTTTCCTGCCACTCAGAGGTCTTTTTCTGTTCCTTAGATCAGACAACTCTTTTTCCTCCTCTTGCATTTGCATGCATTCGGCTGATGATATTTAGATATGTGAGGATTTGGTTGCCTTTGTATAGCAGGAAGTTATGGAGTCCTCACTTGCACCAGTACGTAGTGTTTTCTGCAGCAGGGAGCCTAGGTGCTGATCTCACTCTGGGTATTTCATAACTCTGAAAACCAGCTGGCTAACGAGGTATTCATTAATTGCTTTAAACAATCTAAGCTAAGAGATTTCTGTACTTCCTCTACAAATTGCTGATTTCACCCTTTAATCCTTGTCTGCCTGGAAATACAGGAAGTGTATTTCACTGTTAGTAGCCCTAAGTGTAAAGCAAACAGGTCTCAGGCATTTTTACCATCATCCTGTGAAGTCTAGGTCTCCTTTCTGCCTGAAAGCAGCCTTGCTGTCTGAGGTATTCAGCATGCATCCCTACAGCTTGCAGTCGATTGATATTCCTATAAACTTGCAAGTCACCTTTCATCACCTTTCAAGGCTTTGCCCCCTGGCATGCAAGTCCTTCTTAGGTCAAGGGCCTTAATGACCCCCATTGTTATGGGAACCTTTGGTAATCTAACCTGCTTTTTTTCTGTATTTCAAGCCATTGCTCTTAAATGTCTCTTGCTTGATCCACTCAGGCGCTAATAACCGTGTCTCCTTTCCTTAGGTCAAGGGCAGCTTTTACATTCCACCCAAAAGGCACCACAGTTTGAGATGAGGAATTCAGAAGAGCAAGCAGCTACGACAGTTTTACAGCGCCTGCTGCAGGAGCAGCTCAGATACGGAAACCCAAATGACAACCGTAACCTTCTTGCCTTACACCAGCAAGCCACAGGAAATGCCCCCCCTTTCAGCAGCACTGGGAGTCCAGCATCTCAGAACGAAGGGCTGAGCTCCCAGGACCACCAGCTTGTGACTCATGCTGCCCGTCAGGAGCCCCAGGGCCAGGAGATACAGGTGGACAACAGCATCATGGAGAAGCAGCTCTCCCCGCGACTTCAGAACAGCGAGGATCTCCCGACCTATGAGGAAGCCAAAGTCCAGTCGCAGTATTTCAGGGGCCAGCCGCACGCTAGTGTCGGGGCAGCGTTTTATGTAACGGGGGTCACCAACCAAAAGATGAGGACTGAAGGGCGGCCCACGGTTCAGCGGGTGAGCCCAGGGAAGGTCCACCAGGATGAAGGACTTAAGGACCTCAAGCAAGGGCACGTCCGCTCCTTGAGCGAGAGGCTGATGCAGCTGTCCTTGGCCACCAGCGGTGTCAAGGCCCACGCGCCTGTCACGAGCGCACCGCTCTCCCCCCTCTCTCCACTTTCTCCTCAGCAGTCCAGCGACCCTTATAAAAATTCTGGCTCTAATGAGTTCTACAAGAACTCAGTACAGCCCCCTTCCCAGCCCAACATGAAAGGAATGGAGCAGCGGGGTCCTCCTCCAGAGTATCCTTACAAAAATGTGTCTACCCCATCTATGAACTGCAAACCTCAGGACTCGGGACATTTCTATAGTGATCATCGCATGAGCCAGCAGGGAAGATCCGATGGGCCTATGATGAGGTATCAGCATCCCCCTGAGTATGGGTCAGTCAGGTAAGCCAGATCTTAAAACAAACTCCATGACAGCCCTGTGAGGGAAGGCAGTATAAAACTCAGTCCCTTGCCCTCATTCCTGAGGCAGGTTTTCTTTCAGCAAAGATCCCGTCTTTATTATGTGAGATGACATACTGTGTTCAGCTACAGACTGTGTCGCGATTGACTGTAACCTGTTTCAGTAGCTTACCTAGAGAGGCCTGGCTCTTTTTAAAAAAAAAAAAACCACAAATGAAAAAAAAACCCCAAACAAGCCAGCTTGATTTTATGGCTTAGAGAAGTTTAATACTGAGGCTCCAGAGCCTTACAAAAGGTTTGCTACAAAAGCCAAAGTTATGGTATGATTCATTGTAGAAACTTGCAGTTACTGATTGCAAGACTTAAGCTGTTCATTAATTACATCTGCCCAGACAAAAGATTTTTTGGGGGGGGGTTTAAACTGCATCTAAATGCTACGTAGGAAAGGAGAAAGTGGATGAAAGCAATAATGGTGCAGGTAACAAAAATCACCCAAGCTTCCTTTAGAGTTTTTCAAATTTTATTTTCAGTGGACCAAAGCGTAGGAGTGGAAAATGGAGCGTGCTCTGTGCCTCATCCCAGGCTTACTTGCTTAGCTTTCGCTAATTTTCCTTGCATCGTTTGAAATCTCAGCCTGTTCTGGTTTCCTCTAGATAAGGAGCTAGATTTGGCTTGAGCCAAACACTGATGTCCGTGTGGGTGAAGATGAAGTTCTGTTCAGGTGGGCTAAGAATACGGCTTTGCTTTACCTGTTCCCTTACCATCTCATCTCTGTCTAAGACCAGGTGTGAGTTGGTAGAGTGATTTTGGCCTCATTTTGAAGCTAAAAGAGTAAAACAAAGGAGCAACAGGAGGGCGTTGCTACATAAGTAAATGGTCAGGTCTCCGTGCCTTTGTGTTTGCACATACTGTGTTGTGTTTTGAGGGGAGCATGAAGAAGAAACCAGTCTGTATTTGGGAACAGAGTCTGAGCTTTGGGGAATTTGAATCTGCTCAGAACCTTCCTAGTCCTATGGGGAGCTATTTTCAGAGTTTGTCCACCATTGTTTGTGATCTGAAATGACTTCAGCAGCATACAAGCCTGATGAAAAGGCCCTTTGATCTGGCTAAATAAATAATAAAGAGGCCAGGAAAAGGGGAAGTAAAGGGTTTAGGGGGGGTAATGATTGTAGAAGCTCGTTGCAAATGTTTTTGAAAATTCAAAGGCCTCAAATCTCTGTGCACACAGGAAAGGGAAACAGATCCTTAATGGTTATGCTGCATCAGAAATACTCATAATATTATATATAGTGAATCTGAGACGTAGCCTGCTTGCTGTTTAAGGGAGAGGTATTTGAAAACACGCCAACAGTCAGCTCCTCTAGACAGGGTGATTTTTGTCTGTATTGGATGGATCCTGGCTGCTTTGAAAGAAGGGGGGGGGGGGGAGGGAGGGAAGAGAAAGGTTCAGCTGGCAAGGTTTCCAGTAGGGGAAGCAACTGAAATTTGTCTTCAAAGCATTTGGAATCTAATGAGGTTACTTTTTAACCTAAATAGCTGCACAGAGAAGAGGTTTCCTTTGCAATCAAATGCTGTAGCAGTAGAACAATTGCAAGACTAATCCATAAATTACAGAGCAGCGTAGCAAAGGAAGGGAGCGAGTCCTCTATTCCCTTCCCTCTCCCACACACTTTGAGAGAAACCGTCGTTTAGACAAGAAACCTTCTGTGTTCCTAAAGGTGCAGCTGGGTAATGGTGTGAGGCTTTTAAAGGCATACAACTTTTGGGAGTGTGCTTGCCTCGCACCGGGCAGCGCTAATGAGTGTCTTTGCAGCCTCGCTGGAGTGATAAAGTATTTTCAGAGACTCCAGTTTTCCTGCGCTGCAGCTCTGTGTTTATCGGGATTAATTTGGATTGGTAAATGTGTGCATTTTTTGAACTGTGCGTCAAGGAAACAAAGCCCCTTCTTTCTGCTCGTGAAGCCACACCCTTTTCTGCGGGTTTTTCCCCTCATTGTTTGGGGGAATTTGAGGGTGACCTAACGATGCGGTTTAATAAAACTCGTTGAGCAAGATAAACATTGGGGAATTCACAGCATTCTCATGCTTCACCCTCCCCAGTCTGGGAAAGGAATGGGCTGTGTGGTAAGTTTAAACCAGTCTGCAAACAGTTTGCCTCACCTGCTCCTGGGCGGTGTAAGTTTGGGAACACATACATGTTCGTAATGGTCTTGGTTTAATGTAAATACTTGGCATGCTGGAGGCATCTGTGCTGTTATTTGGAAATTTTAAAGAAAGTTCAGAAGAGGGCTGGCTGCATGTGAAGCTCTCAAATCCTATTCTCTCCCTAATACCTCAGCTGCACTTTAGCATTGGTGATGAACACAAACCTTCAGGTCTAAGAGGAGAAGGTGGGTGCTTCAGGCTCAGTGTCCTGTGGGGTTGCAAGGTCTCCTGTGGCAGAACAGCGAGAGACGGGGCGAAAGGGGCTGGTGTTGGATATGGTTTTGGGTGCAGAGGAAGCTGGCTGTCTCTCTGATTCAAGCGCCATCCTCTGTTCGGAGCCCAAATGACTGAGCTCCTGCTGCGGTGGTTAATCCCATTGACTTCACAGAAACATTTTGAGAAAGAGGTCTGCAGAATTTGTCTCATAATTAGTAAATCACTTCTGTGCACTGCGTTCCCCTGAGCAGCATCAAAGCGGGGGATAATCAGGTATGACTAGGAAACAGAACAAAAATGCATCGATTTGATTTCAGCCGTCTAATCAAGTGGAGCCTGCTCCCTCCTGCAGTCAGCGTTTCCCAGCTTGTGCAGGAGGGCTGTGGAAGAGAGGGGAACTGTAGCTTCTTGAAACAGGCAGGAGAAGCTGGGAAAGCAGAAAAAAAAATTCAACAAGCCAGAGTGTTGCTCTACCCACAGATCTTCTGCGCGACTTGATGTTTGCAATCCTGGCAGCCTCAGGACTCCTGATGGCCAGGTTTGCTTGCAGAGCTGCCCTTACTGCATATCTCTGTCTTCATGGCTTAAAAGCTAATGTGACCCTTGTAGTTGCAGAACCATAAATCCAGGTTTGTACTTGGCCCGCGTGGTGTGTTTCTCTGATACGCGCCAGGGGCTGTAAGGGAAGCAGAGATTCTTGCATGATACAGTCTTAAAAATGAAGTGGCCCTTAAAGTTATGCTTTCAAACTTAAACACTTGAGGGAATTATTGCCCTGAGGTTTTTTCATGTGTTTGGTGTTTTCAGGTATTTGCGACACTGAGGCAAATGAAAGGAGATTGCATACTTTTGTTTTCCACGTATTTTGAGAGTCTTTCCGCATTTTTGCATGAAGGGGTTAGTTTGGATATAATTTTAATTACTACCGCAGGGTAACCTGAGGACTGATTTTCTCATAGAGGGAGGTTTCTACTACCGTTGTGTCAGCAATTCTGTTAGGTGACCCCAGCACTGATCTCTACCTTAAAATTTTGCAGTCTGGCTTAAAAATCTTGAAAAGTCCGGTTGTGTTCATTTGCCTTTCTGCATCTCTCAGTCCAAAATTGGTTTACCAGAGAAATAAATTCCGCAATTCTCATGTTAATCTGAGGGATCTCAGAGCCAGGTATTTTGAACCCACAAAATATATGTAAGTATTTTATAAGACAAAATTGAAAGTAGTGGGGATGCTAACAAGTTTTTTGAATGTGTATGTGAAAGCTTGCATACGAGATCTTAAAAGGTCTAGTTGTCACTGTGAGGTTACTAGGATTTTTCCTTAAAGATTGCAGGTATTACCCCGGTTGCATTGTCCTGTTTTGATGGGAATATAAACACATTTGTGACATTCTGGAAGCTTTAATGCCGTCGGTAATCCAAGAGAACTAGAGTCTCCCCGCTTTCATGTTGTAGCTTGAACCCACAAGATTGGTATAATTTCAAGATGTGAGAGGCTTTGGATGTGAGTGCCAAGATGTTGAAAATCTTGGAAATGTATCTTGTTTAGAAATACTCAGCCGTGATTTCCTAGAGTTGTTCTTTACAATAGGTTTAAAAAAAAAAAATGTCATTACCAGGCATGCCAGTACAAAGACTGCCCATTGAGAATTTAGCTGCTGCTGTTGGTTTTCTTTGGCCATCTTTGTGTTCCTTTCATTAGCGCTCAGGTCCTGCGGAAATGGCAAGATTCTGCCTGTGTGTCTCTGGTGGCAGAATAACGAGATGCTTTTAGTCAAGTAGCTCAAATTGTTAACATTGGCATCTAAATGGTCCTCATTAGGCTTATAATGTTAACACACTGGCATCAGCGGAGTCAGTTTCTCTGAGCAACTGCTTCAGGTTATTTTCAGACTGGAAGAGAGGGGATTTTGTAGGTTCAAAATTGGGAAGGTGGTTTTTTGCATCCATGAGGCAGACTGGCAATGTTATCTCTTTTGATCTAACCTCTGTAGGTCATCATAGGTTAAATGCCACAGCAAGGTTATTCCCTGATGGGTTATAACATCAAAAGAGAGGTGCGTGACGTTAGGTAAAAAATAAGCTCAAGGAGACGAGTGGTTTCTGAAGATGCAAAGTTTTAGCTCTGCACATAACTGGGTGAGCTAAGAAAGGAGCTGGAAACTACCTGGGACAAACCAGACGACCTTGAGCGTGGCATGTGACGGTTTTGCCTCATTCTTCATTATGAGAACGGGCAAATAAAGGTAATGAAATAAATGCAACAATAAGTAGAGCTGACCTCCCAGGAGTGGAGGAACCAGATTGCTGCTACTAAACTGAACATTCCTGAGGAAATTAACTGCACATCTCTCTTCTGCATGACCCCTGAGATCCTCACACTGCATATGATCATTTCTGGGGAAATACAGCTCCTGAAATGGTGTTGCTGACAGGGTCACCTGAGTGTGAGAAAGAGAGAAACAGTAACCAGAGCGGTAATTATTTGTTTTTCCTTGAGTGACAAAAGCTAGATTTGTTTCCCTGTGAAGGAATTTGAGCATCAGCTTGGAGATTTCTATGTGCCTTCTCTGCTGGAAAGCAGGGAAAATGAGGCATGAGATGCATGATATTGAAATAGCGAAGCCTGCGCTGGGCTGAGAACGTACAAACTCCTACATGCGCTGCCAGCCAGATGTGAGTAATGCAGACATTTCCTCTTTGGATGGGTCTGAAGAGTTGATTCGGTCTTTCTGCAGAGAACAGGAAGGAGGATGCTGAGTGCTTGCACATCGGCTGAGAAGCCCCTTGTGTAACCCTTTAGTTCCCAGTTCAGCTTCACGCTTGCTGTTGTCAATTGACCTGCCACTAATGCTCCTGGCGTGGTGGGACAGCTATGCTGAGGGCTGTCTTGTACATCCATTACCCCTACTGCGCTCGGCAGAGCAAGCGCATAGAGTCCTTCCTGTGAATACAGGCAACCACGAGGGTATTCTGTAGTGGCTACGGCCAGGTGGAACAACAGTGTGTGCTTTTCCAGCTGCAGGGTTGAACTGCATCCCAAAGGGTGGGAAATTTTATCAGAGCAGGAGTGTTTCAGAACATGTTGAACAGCCAGACTGGGTCTGCACCAGGCTGAAATCTGTGCTTAAAAAGAGACTGGCTGCAGCATGGAGAGGGAGTGACTTCAACTGTTAGAATAAAGAACATCCAGAGAAGTTAAAGGTTGGATGTTTTTGGAGGAGAAAGCAAAACCTGCCTCCTGAGGTCATCCAAGCATGATAAATCCACACCATCTTCTAAGAGAGGTTTCTTACTTGGCTAATACAGCAGAAGTTAAGCTGGGGATCTCCAGTGCTTGGGAAATGTGGGCTGGTGTAGCTTGGAGTGAGTTCTGTGATAGACTCAAGCATGTTGTAGATTGCTAGATCTGTCTTTGATATCCTCTAGAGGTTATTGTTAGGAGCCATAAGCAAATCTACTGCATAGGACTGAGAGTGGTTCTGAATGAAAAGGCTGCTTCTGACTCTTAGATTGTTTTCAGATCCTTTCACTGTCTCATTTGATCAGGCTGCAGCTTGTTGGTTGATATTTCAGAAAGCTCAAATCAGTGGTGCTGGCATACTAACATAGAGCTTAGCCAATCCTTTTAACTCTGTAGCCTGAATTGCAGAAGAAAATTCATTGTTTTCTCCATGAGCGATGGCACATTTTGGGACAGAACAAAAGAGCCCATTCCTAGCAGTCCTCAGTTTAGCTGTTTTATCCACAAAGTGTGGAGAAGAGTTATAAAAATAATTTTGGTCAGTAGTTGTTGATGGAGTTTCTCTTAGTGTTTCTGTACAAAATAGACTCAGGAGGAAAGACCTTTGTGCACTTAGAATATATTTTCTGATAATTATTTGATTTTGAAGCATTTTTTAAAAATGAACTTACAGAAATGAGGAAGACCTCACCTATGAGTCTTTTGTGTGGGAAGACCCATGCATAGGAGCTGCACAGGTCGTCGCGCGCCTTGTCACTGGCTTTGTGCACCATCTTCTGCATGACTTTGATGGAGCGTCTGCTCTCTGTTTTCCAGGCAGAACCCAGATGTGCAGCTGCAGTTACAACAGAGACCACCTCACCACCACAGCCCAACTTCTTCCTTGACATCCCTGGGATCTTTGACTTTGCTTCAGTCTCCACCACCATCCAGGCTGTCCCCTTCCCAGCATCAGCAACCTCTGACTCCAAGCCAGGGAGATCCTGGCATTCTGCCACGGACCCAGCAGCCATTCTTGTCAAACCAAGTCCATCAGGGAGATTTGTACCGACTATGCCAGCCCTTCCTAGGCCCGCAGCAGCAGCAGCAAGGCGATTCCTATTCAGTAATGTCCCGAGCTCAGCAGATACCTTCCCCATATCAGCAGATGCAAGTAGATCCTTTTGCCATAGTTTCCAGGGCCCAGCAAATGGTGGAAATCCTGTCAGAAGAGAACCGGTCTCTACGACAGGAGCTGGATGGGTGTTACGAGAAAGTAGCCCGGCTGCAGAAGGTGGGTGGTTTCGGATATCAGGTACTCTCCTGTGTCTAGTATTGTCCATAATTGAATCATCTAATCTGCAACTGTTACATGCCTTGCCTAAGGGATTGATTATCTACTTTAGAGTCTTTTATATGCAGATTGATTAGTCTGTATCCTGTCCCTTTGGGCAGCAGCTTAACTGTGTCAGAAGACAGAATTCTGCCTTCGGTTTTATTCTAACAGTTAATTGGCCATGCTCAAAAGAGCATCCTCATCAGCTGTCTTGAAGAGACTGACTGCTTGGCTTGCTCGGTTAAATTAAGGCTGGTGTTCTTACGTCCAGGATAGCAGCAGGCTTCATTTTCCCATCAGTCTAAAAGACTTTAGAGACTTCAGGAAGGGCCTGTTCGGAATGACATGAGAGCAGGGTCACTCAAGGAGACAACAGGGGACATTGCTACAAAACCGGTTGGCAGGACAGTGTGCAAGACTAAGTACTGCTGCTATGGCTACATTAAAGAAATTCGGACTGCCGGACTGAAACTAACACTTCTTTTGACACTCCCTCATTACCACACAACTTCCATGAAAACTTAGTACCTTGTTTTGGATCAAGCTATTTGCCATCTTTGGCTTTATGAAATGAGTAAGTGATGCTAAAACGTTTAAAAAAAAAATAAATCCCAGTGAGAGCCATCATTAACATGCATGTGTAGAGGTATTTTCATTGCAGCCTCATAGAAATAACTTCTTGATGACCAGTGGTTTCAAGCTGCATAGCAGGTCAGCTTGGCTTTTGCCTTGCAGCTGTGAAAAGGCTGATGCTACTTGCAATTTAGGACTTTGTGGGCCTTGCTGTGCTCTTTGCACTGAGCAGTCTCCGGGGCCATAAAAATGTGTGGCTGCTTAAAACACTTGTTTGAGTTCAGGTGACCAGCATGGCTTTCCATGCTCATTTATTCCCTATGTTACGTCTTTCCAGGGACATTTGTTCGGTTTGTTGTATTTTTTTTGGAAGGTTCCTGGCCAGGAAATGCTTTAGAGAAAGGTGTGACAGCTTCCTGATAATGAAAGAAGGATAAAAATGCGCTTCCCTCCACCCCCTGTTGATCACTTGCTGTAGACAGTGCTGATGGGGTTTGCTATTATGTGGATCCATACTTCCATAGCAATACACAACCATGCCTGGTAAGGAGAGTTAGAAGTGAATCTCCTTCTGCTCTGGGTGATCAGAGAAGCTTTACACTGAAGGCTAGAAGGAAGGATAAAACATATTTTACTGCCCATGTTTCCCTCCCCCCATTTAGTAAATTGAATATTTAAAAGCACAACTGAGTTGTTGAAGTGTAAACATGGAACATCAGGAGGTTTTATTGTGAATTTTGAACCATAACAATTACAGCTCTGCAGAGTTCATCAGTAACGCAAGATCTGCCGCTAGCATTTTTTTAGCATAGTTTTGTCTGCCTTTCTTGCTTTATTTTGCTTACTCATCTTGATATCACATTAGCTATTTATATAAATGCTTTTTGCCCAAGCTAACAGTAGTGCCAAACTGCTCCAATCTTAGAAAAAAATAGGTGACATTTGCACTTCTTCAATTTGCTATATCTATGCTCTGATGATATTGGGGAAACAGAGCTGGAGTCTGGAAGGAGAGTCCAGATCTTCATTTCGGTCACTGGTATTCTTTATACAGAAGGACCCATCACAAACCTGAGACTCTGTCGTTTTACTTAATGTATAGGTGTAGGTTTCTTTTAACAAAGAAATCTTGAAAGCAATCTCTTTTCTGAGCCTGAACAAAAAGCCTTGTTAGTGATAAAATAGTAAGTGCTTGTTTTCACTTCCACTGCAGCTGGAAACAGAAATTCAGCAAGTTTCAGAGGCGTACAAAAACCTGGAGAAATCATCCTCTAAGCGGGATGCCCTGGAAAAGGCCATGAGAAACAAGCTGGAAGGAGAAATTCGTAGGCTTCATGATTTCAACAGGGATCTAAGAGGTGAATGAAGTAAAACTTCTGTTCTTCAATGTGGTTGGGTTTTTTTTTTCTATTGTTGTACTTGCTTGGCAGGACAGTGTTTTGCTGCAGAATTCCTTGTGTCTGTTGACACAAGTAGAATATGACAGGATCCTCAGGTATATTGAGTAGTCTGAGATCTTAAGCACTTGCTGGGAGTACAGAAAAGACAGGTTTAGGAGAGTGCTGTGGTCTCTCATTTCCAGCCTGTTTCTCATTGAGAAGAAACATGTGATAAGCCAAATACCATAAACCAGATGCAAGCCTGGAATTCTCTCTTGTCTTATATCCTAGACACAATTTGTACAATTTGTTCAGTTTATACAAATGGAAAGACAGTTTGCTGACTGCCTAATCCCACACCAGGCATGTTCACTTTATTTCCTGTCCAGTGACCCTTTTGCACTGACTTACTAACTGCAGGCTGCCTGTTCTTCCTGAAGGTCTTGTCATTCCTTATCAATGTAGGCATCTGGTTTTTTGGATCTCCCTTCCTTTTCCAGAGTGAGATGTTATTAGCGCCTGGTTCTTGCTAAAAGGCTGAGGCAGTACAACGGCTGGCAGTGCAGAATGATGTTGAATGGTGTTTGACCTTAACATAGGTCAAAGTTTAAGCATTCGTTTGAAAGGCAAAAAACATCTGCAATTTGAGATATTTAAAGGTGCACAATCAGTCTTTTAAACCATAAGTTTAATTTTTTGATGAAAGCCTTCTGATCGTCCTACATGTCATCTGCTCTCAGTGCCCCTAGTCTCTTACCAAAACTGTCTTACCAGAAATTGTTTTGCATCCAAGAAGTAAGGCCATAGAGTGCCCAGCGCTATCGAGAAGGACAGTACACAAAGGCCTGCATTAAATAATCTTATTCATAATAAAAGACAGCATAAACATTTCATTCTTATTGTCATAGATGGGTATTATTTTCTAACAGCCTGCAGCAGCAGAACTGTTAAGCTGTCCTTAGGGTTTTACACTTTTCCCTAAAGTTAGGTAATTGGACAGCAGTAACTTAATCTTCTAACTTAGTTTAACTTAATTTAATTTAATCTAACTTAATTTAATCTTCTAATTTAGTGGAGAATTATAAGGGAATCTTTTAATTGCATGGTGAGACTTAGTTCGGTGGAAAAAATAAGGTGTCTTAACATTTGTAAAATTTGAAAAAATAAACTTCTTACGTGTTACAATTTTTTAAAGTAATTTCTTTGAAACTTTATTTAACCTGCTTTGTCTCATTGAGAATATTTTCTCAAGGACATAATTAAAAACATGTCAAAAGTGAGTGCCAGCTTCTGATAGGCTTCTTACTTTTGGCTGTGTAGAATTAGGAGGTCCTAGCTTGCATTAGAAATGTTCTGAGCAGACGTAACTTAATGCTTGAAAGTTTTTAATTATTTAGTGTTCCTTTTGTTGAAAAATTTTGCAGAACGTATGGAGACAGCCAACAAGCAGCTTGCAGAGAAGGAATTTGAAGGGTCTGAAGACAATCGGAAAACCATCTCTCAACTCTTTGCACAAAGTGAGTTACACAATCATTATGGGTCAATAGAAATGCTCTGGTCATCCTGGGAAGGATAACAGTGCAGCAGGTTAGCCTAGCTCGGATCTGTTGGTTTCCTGCCAGGACAGAAATCAGGGCAGTGACAGTTCAAAACCGGCAGTGGAGAAGGGATTCAAGAATTCCTTTTCTGTCAGTATGTAAAGTCCATCTGATGGCATTTATTAGAGATTTTGGAGTAAATGTAGTATGCAGTTCAGCTGTAAAATTAGTGTTTACCCCATAATGTACAGGGTAATTTGCCCACCTGTTTTGTCCCCGAAAGCTTTGGAATTAAACCTTTCCAGGCTGACAGGAATCCTGGCATGAGTTAAGGCCGGTGGGACTGGAACCTGGTAGGTCTCCTATCTCTTTCCTCTTTAATTCGCCACTGCCCTATCCAGCTCAGCAAAAATAAAGGGGATGAACACTGCCTGCAGTATGCTGGGCTGGGTAAGGGTCATGAATTCCATCCACAGCAGTGGATTTATCACAAGGCAAACCAAAATGACAGATGTGAGATGCTGCTTTTCCTTTGTCCTGAAATGTCTTGAGGGTGACGGCGGCGAGCCAACTTTTCTCTCATCCCACAGTGTACTCCACCCTTCTGACAATGCTCACTTTTCTCCAGTTGTTACATGAAAAGGTAATGCAATAAAATGGCAAAAAAGAGATTTTCTGTGGTGTAACACACTGCTGCTACTCTGTGAAATGCTGGTATCCCTCTCTTGTGTTGTCTTTAGCTTATTCCTTGCAGCTTACGTTGCAAGCAGATGGCTGTCAGGGTGTGAATTCAAAACTCCTGGTGGTAGTGGAAAGTCTGTGTTTAGTCTTGCATTCAAACTGGTTGGGTGGACTTTGAGGTTCATAGGTTCACCCAGAGAGGTGGGAAGGTCAAAGCTGTGAGGCCTTACATTCAATTTTTCCTTTTGGATGAACATGGAAATGATAGTGCTACGTTTCATCAGCCCCAGCATTTCTAGGGGTGCTGTAGCCACTTGTCAAGTGAAGCAGTACTCATTTGGGGAAAAGTCTGGAATAAAACCTCCAAAAGCCTTGCTGCAAACGCTTACAGATTAACAAACAGACTGCTGGCACTGATTGATACCTGCTGGCGAAATGCCACCCTGTCTCATCTCTGCCCATTTTCTGCAATACATTTTAGCATGCTGACACTGTTGGCAACTCATTTCCTGGGTGAAAGAGAAATACTGGGATGGGGGAGATGGGGAAAAGAATAGGCAAGTGGTGACATTAGCCTTTGTTCTTACGTCTTATGTCACAGGCTAACTCTGAGTTGCAGTCAGAGTTTGCTCCGCAGAGTTCTGGGTGCTGTTGGTGGACGGGTTTGTTTTGCAACCTGTGTGTGGGCTGCGTTGATTCCTTAGCAGAAGGGAATCTTTAGCTACTCTGTGTTGCTAAAGCTTTGCTCCTGGCTCTCTGCTGGCAGAAGAAAGGGAATAATTGTGGTCCTGTAAATATAGTTATGCACATGCTTGCACAAACGGGCCTGTGTACTCCATATGCAGTCTGTCCTAACACCCAGGATCTAGTTCCTGTTTTTCAAGCCTTCCACTCCTTGTCCTCATTCCTTTGTCGTGGGATATTGGTTTCTGGAATGCAGTTTCTCTGGTGTCATCAGTGCTGGGTGTAGATCACTCCAGGGAGTATTCTGTGGTTTATGTATACAGCAAGTGTGTTAATGTTATCATTGTAGCTGGTTGGCTTGAGCTGGGAGTGACAACATATACAGAGGACATCAGCTCTGTGTTGTGGCTTTGCTTTACAGCCCTGTGTGATAATTTCTCCAGTCCCCAATGATTTTATCCTATTTATTTTTTTATGAAGGCAGTTGCTCTGTTCCTGAAACATACAGCATAGCTGCTCCCACTTGGTCCAGCATTTTCTGGAGATGAGCAGAAAAGGACCAGCCGCTGTGCTTGGGGTGGCTTCAAAGCATCAGACATGAACTTTCAGTGGTGGGCAAAAAGGCTTTCTTGAACTGCAGGTCTGCTTTGAGCAGTGACAGAACAGATACGTGGGCCTCAGTTCTGGCCCAGGGGGTCGTTCTTAAGGGCATTAGAGGAAGAGTGAGGAGTTCTCATTGCTCACTTGTTTTCTGACTCCTCTGGTGGTACTGCCAGCAAAGTGGGACAACGGGGTGTTACGTTGAGAAGGAGGACAGCTGCCCCAGGCAGAACAGCCTTCCTGTTTGCAGGGTCAGTGTGAAGAAAAAGGAGCACAAGTTTTTCAGGTACAACAGTCTGCCTTCTCCTTTCTCCAGCCTGGGATGTTTGTTTTCCACTGCTTGAAAGCTCAGAGGTAAAGAGATGCCAAGTTTCACTGTCCATCTGCATAATCAGAGCAAACTACCTAACTGTACTGAGTGATGCACGTTCTTGTCTTTCTCACTAGCATTGTGGCACATCGTTACTTGAAGGTACCATGCTTGTTTTTCAGGGATACAAGTCCTCCTCTTCCTTGAAAGCCATGTACTTTTTTTTCCCTGCCTTAGCCCTAGATTTGCATTCTCTCTCTTGTGAGAAGTTCCAGTACAATTTTTCCTTCACCTCTGGAGTGAAAAACTCCTGAAAGCTGAGTAGAGATGAGTGCTGTCCATTGATAACTCTCACTTTGTTTTGGTAGACAAGGAAACACAGCGGGAAAAAGAGAAACTGGAAATAGAACTGGCTGCTGCACGCTCCACCAACGAGGACCAACGAAGACACATCGAGATCCGAGACCAGGCCTTGAACAATGCTCAAGCCAAGGTGGTGAAACTGGAGGAGGAGGTAAGGATGCTAGGAGAGAGAAATTAGGGTAGCTTGGGTTCCAGTAAAAATGACTGTGGGAGTGAATTTTTCTTGTGCAAATTATAAGGAGATCTGCTTGCTTCAAAGCTATTTGTCAACTTAGCTTTGTGTTGGTTAGCTAAACCACTGAACTGTGCACAGATAAGCCACAAATCTGTATTTCCTTGGAAGTGCTTTTGTCTAAGCAGCCATGTTTCGTTTTCTTTTTGTTTCAACTGATAAAAGTGGGCTGGAACTGAAATCCAAGCCCTGGCAACCTCCTTGAGCTTGGCAGAAACTCAGATCTGGATGGACTTTTAACTAATATCAAATGAATGCAGCTTGTCCCCTTGCCAGGTGTTCCACTTACACCAGGGTATCGTGGTGCACAGTGCAGATCACTGTATGTGCCCAGCATTCCTAATAAGCTGGGCATGACCGGGGTTGTTTTCTCTCCCTTTCCTCCCAAGAGGGGATAATGCGTCTGAGCTGCTTAGCTGGGCAGCTTTCACAGCAGTTTCTTTTGTAGCCTTCTCCCTGCCACTCACACAGGGCTCGCACCTCACTGCCCTTCTGCGTCATAGTGTTCGTCCTCTTTCCTCCGGCCTACTCTTTTCCTCTCAAAGGCTCCATTTGCCACTCCCAGCCTCTGCTTCCTTTACTCCTACTCTTCCTCCATAGAGAGCCTCTGGAGGAAATCTCATGACCAAGCGCACTTCCTCCACTGCGGATTTGTTCTCTCCTCCTTCAATTCTGCCATCTTCCTGCCTATTAGCACTCAGCATCACCCTCAGTTGAGCACAGTGCCTACATCCACTTGATCTCGCTGTCTTCAGACCCTCCCCTTGTCTCCTTCTACTCCTCTCTCCGTTCAGGATCCTCTTGTGCCAAGAGAGGAGGAATGATCAAATACAAAGTGAACATCCTCCTATCTTATCTTGCCTGCCTTTCTCCTCTCCCAGGTGCAGGTGTAGCTGCCTTCTTGTGTAGCTGCCTTCGTAATTTTAACCTGCTCTTTTCTAAGCTCTGTATTTGCTTCAGTAGCCCTTCCCCTGAACCTTCCTGTGTTTCTTTCCCCGATGTCCCTACCTTTTGCCCCTTACAGTACCTTGCTTTTAATCCCTTCAGCTTCATGAAAGCCCTCCCTTAATCTGTCCCCTCCTGGATCTGCTCTGCTCATTCAGGATGTTGTTGCAGGGTTACCTGCCATTAGCCTTTCTCCCCAGTGCTCCACCTCACTTTCCTTTGCCCACCACATCAAATTCAAGCAGTTCCTCTTTGCTTTCCAGGCCCCTCGTGGTTTACCCAACCCTTTTTCTCTTCTCCTCTTGTTGCTGAGAGGATGTCTTCTACCTTTGTCCTTCTCAACTTCCAACCACCCCTTCCCCCCATCCCAAACAAGCACTTCTGTGCTTTCTCCCAGACTGTCCTCACCTTCACTGCAGACACTGGCAAGGCCACTTTGAGGCATCCCTTGCTGTGATGCTCACAACACGGTTGGCAGGGGCTAGGCTTGCAGTTCATGCTAACTCAGAGGCTGTCTACTTGGCCTGCCCTATGTATGTGTTTCTGCCTGTTGTCTCCGGTCCCAGACTCGGGCTGTGAGCTTTGAGGACAGGGAGCTTTCATTGGTATTGCACTGAGCATTGCCAGGCTGGGGTTCATCACCGGGGAACCAGGTTCTGTGCAATACAAATTACAATAATAAAAAAAGAACAGAGTCAGAGGAATGCTTAAATATCACTGGCCACATTCAGCCTTGCACACAGTTGACAGGTCCATTGATTTCACTAAAATTGCAGCATCTCCTGGCAAGGCTGACTTGCACCTTTGTTGCTCAGGGGGTCAGGGAGCTTTAGGTTGTAGGGTAATTTTAATGTGACATGATTCTCTTTGGCTCTAAAACAGTTCTGTCATTTGATCCTGCAATGTATTGGAGCTCTTTGGCTTTCATTCAGGTTTCAGCACCTTCTTACACTAAGTTTGATGCGTGACTAACTTTTAAGTACACAGGACATCCTTGTGGCTTCCCTGGAACTATTCACATGCTTGGAGTCAACGTGAATAGAGGTGCTGTGGTCAGCCAGCACGCACAGCACTTGGCTAGGCTGAACCTCTGTGTAGGCTCCCTGTACTGGCTCCCTCACAGAAAAGTCAAAGCCTTTAGAGAGAATAATAATTGTATGTTTTCTTTTCAAAAGACCTCTCGTTTTACTAGAAGAATTGGGTTCAGTGCTGTTGCAAAGTATTTCTGCCTAGGTAGAACAGTAAAATAGGTAAGTAACTCTGGGCTAGATTGCATGATAGCTTAAAAAACACACATATGCTGATACAGAGTGAAATGCCCTGGTCTTGACTGCATGAGGGCTTGTGGTCGTTTGCATCCAACCTTTGCCTGAATCCCAGGGTGCACAGGAAGTGCCACCCTTCCTGTTGTAGATAAATATGGAAGCATCTCAGCAGGGGAGCAGGAATTAACTCTGCTTTTTCCTAGAGGCGAGGGGGAATAAGGGGAAACAGAAGGGCTAAAGAGTCACTTTTGCAGGTTTCCCAAATCACTTTTAAATGAAATACTTAGGATTATAAAGCATTTGTTGCCTCATTAGTGTTAAATTGTGGGAACTTCTCAAATCCCCGAGCTGTTTGGTAACTTTCCGGAAGACAGCCAAGCAAGCTGTTCAGTGCTCAGGGCACCATTTAGAAGGGACTGTAAATGTCAGCCTGAGTTAGTGACATTCAGTGACCAAGATATATGAACAATTTGTCAATTATTTCTTTTATTCCTGCCAGCTTAATCTGAGTTACTAGTCCCTGTAATTGTCAGGAATTTCCAAACCAGTCCTGCAGAGGAGGGTGGAGTTTCTTACACTAAGGTTTGGCAGCCACTCTGGCTCAGGGCCTGAGGGGGGTGTGCATATTTCAGTTGTTGCATCCTGTAATGTAAGTTTTAAGCTTTCCCCCCCCTCTTCCGTTTTGACTTCCTATTAAGCAGTGTTACCCTGCCCTATATTCACCAGATGCTTTATAAAAAGAATATTTCCGTTCTAATGAGCGCTATAAGCCATGTATCACTACAGCTGAATTTAAATGTTGCATTGGAATTGGAACTTCCAGATTCTTTTTAAAACCCTTTGCCTGAAGTGCCAGTTTGGGCAAAATCACCCATCTGTAAAATGTAGATACTTGTCTACTCCTATGGAGCTTTAAGAGCTTTTATGTATATTGCATTTTAGCATCCAAGTGTGAGGGAAGAGAAGATAAAGGGATGCTAAATGTGATCGAGGAAGGAATGATCTTGGAGGTACCAAAGTATGGTGTGAAGCAGTTGGGCAAAAGTAGACATTCACAGAACACTTTCCCTGGTCTGTTAGCAGGGGTGAAATGACTCTTCAAATTTAGAACAAGCTGCCATTAAAGTTTTAGATAGCGTGGAGTTCATTTCTGCGAAGTGCTGAAAAGGGTGAGTGATCATGGGTATTTAAAACAAATACGTCTATGAACAGACTTGCTAAGTATGTATATGTTTTGTATGTGATCTTTAAACTTTACTGCTTCTCTACTGTACATAAAGATGCAACATGCTCTAGGTGAACCTGCTTTAGCAGGAGGGTTGGACTAGATGATCTCCCGAGGTCCCTTCCAACCCTTGACATACTGTGATTCTGTGGTACCCAGTAATTAACCCCTATTTTCACTTCTCCATTTTCATTCTTCCCTTTAGTAGATGTTCCACAGTTATGCATAAGTCAGCAGCTTATTAAAATTGTTTCTAGTGAAATATTAGTTTGTTCTTTAAACTCCAGGTTATTTTCATTACATGCAATAAATTTGAGATAAATTAAATACATTTGAGGTAAAATGCATGTTGGCTTAAAAACATATATCACACTCAGAAACTGTTAGTGATAATATTTGCAGCTAAAGCAATGAACAATTCTCATTTTGGAGCACAAAGTGCCGTGATGGTCTGAATTTTGATGTAAACATTTGAATGGCCGCAGCGTGCAGCAGGTGGGTAGCTGGTCACAGATGGCCTGTATGTGTCAGCTTTTAAAATAGTCGCGTTACCATGCTTTCACCAGCATCTGCTAGCGTACACCTTGAGAGCCTTTGGCAAACAGAGCAGATGGTTAAACTTTGCTTTGCTCTGGGCCGAAGGCAGAATTGCTGGGTTTATTGAAAGGACCATCCTGACCAGCCCGAGACTCTGAGTAAATGCTGGCTTATTCAAGTCCTTACCAGGCTTGGAATATTGCAGGAGGGAGTTTGATGCCAAATACTTTATCTCACCACAACTGCTGGATGTAGAGGGTACAATTGCTACTGGTTTTACACTTTACTTTTTTTTTTTTAAAAAAAAAGTAATTTCCAGAACTTTTATTGAACTTGGTCATTTCTGCTTACCCTGGTTAATTCATACCATGGAAGACCACACGTCAACTTAAAAAAAGTTTGTGTGGTTTTTTTATAGTAGTGCAACTTGTACTCCTTTGCTCTACTGCTTTACAAGCCACTGTTCTAATGAGTGCCTTAAGGAGGCAGCTTTGAAAAATAGTGACTTCCACTAAGAAGATACAAATACCTACTCTTTGCCATCCTCATGCATACACCTTGCTATGGAAAGAGAAACCAGAGATCCTCTCTAACGGCTGCAAATTGGGGGCTGGGGGAAGGGAAGAAGTTTGAATGAAATATCTTTTCTAAAACTGGCTTATATTTAGAAGCTGTAAGATCTTTCAGCCATCAGAATTCAACATAAACCAGATATCAGAGCTAAGATATTATATTCATTTCCCACTCAGCTATTGTGGAGAGAAATGGCACACTATTTCTGATAACACTGAGGGTTCTGTCTGTGGGGAAATGTAGAAACGTTCATTTCCAAATGACTTCTATTGTACTTTATGTGCTGTGTCTGAGATAGTTTCAGAACAGAGCTCTGGCTTGTAGGGAAGAGACCCAAAGGAGAATTTGTCTGCTTGAAGGCTTGTCTGTTTTTTCCAGTCACTTCTCTGGGTCTATAAAAAGATATTCCTAGTCTCCACAGCTTTGTCTCATATAAATGCTCAGACTCTCAGAGCTACATAACTACTCCTTTCAGGACAGAGATGCTTTTAAAGGGGACACTTTTTGGATGGCTTATCATTTATGGATGGGTAGGGTGGAGAGAAAACTCGTATGTGTGTGCGTCTTTAATGACCTGCATTCTTCTAACAGTGCAGAACTGGCTTTTTACTGCCGTGTCGCTACCTCTCATATTCTGCCTGTTAGTAATTTTCCAGAGGTGGCTTTGAGAGTTATAACTTCTTTTCACACAAACAAATGGCGAGACGACATTATGACATTCCCATGCAACAAACACTGTTCCCCAGCAAGAGGATAGTGTTACCAAATTGCTTCAGCCTGACTTCTTGCTGAGGCCAGTGGCGCCTTATTGGGCTGGAATTCAAACGAAACGAGGGTTCAAAGGCATCCTAGAGGAATATAGCCCAACTGCAAGAGGGAGAGGTGGTTTAAACATGCTTGCTGTCTTTTTTTTTTAACTACATTTCTGCCATAGCAGGCAAATTCTTGTGGGGAAACACATTTTCAGCTGCATCTGAATGGATTCAGCTTTAGGATAAACCCAGAATGTAATGAAAACACCCTGAATATATTAAACAAAGGACTTTGAAGACATCAGAAATAGTGGGTGGGAGACAAGCAGATGCTGACGAGTGTTACCAATTTGCTGAAATAGGAGCTGTCCAAGATGAAGAGGGTAATGGCTGGGTTTGTCAAAATGCCTGGGAGGGTTTCTGAATCATTGCTGGCTAGGCAGGAAGTCTTCTCTTCTTCCCCAGAAAAACTCTTTGCTGAGTAACGCATCTGGAAGCGATGAATCTCCTTACAAAAGAAGATCCTTCCTCCCCCCTCACCTGCTATGTCCAGGACTGTGTTTGTCCTGCAGAGGCAGCTCCAGTCCGGAGCATGTTAAAGCCTTTACCCTCCTTGCTTCCAGGGACTTGGCAGTGAAAATTCCTCATTCCTGTTTGCCCCTGCTCCCTGTGCTGTGTGCATGAAACCTCCATGCCCTCTTCAGAGCCTTTCTTCTGCAAGGACCCAGGATCCCTGAAAGAGAATGCATGGTTTTGTCAAAGCCTAAATCAAATGAAGAAACAGGATTTGTTTGGCTTTTAGAATGTTAATCCCTTTTCTGCTGGGCAGCTGTAATAATCAAATGTCCCTCTCCCTGACAGGAACGCTTTGTCCTTGGCTATTGATTTTAGACCATGCAAATGCTCTCTGTAGCAGAGAAGCCTGCAGGTTGCCTGCTGCCTTGGGATTGCGTTGTCTTGGGAAGTCTTTTCTCCTGCAACAAGATTCTGAGGACTAGTTTCAGTTTCCTAGTTTCAGTGAATTTGTTTAATCATTTCATACCTCTGTGTTTAGAGTGGTTGATTCATTTTCCATTGCTGGAAGCCCTGCAGTTCAGGGATATCGGTGTGCAGACGTTTTCAGGCAGTAAATCTTTCTGACTAACTTGGAAACAGATTGCTCTTCAGGTCAGCCAGAGTCTTGTGAGCCATGAAGCCTCTGAATCCCAAGTGTATCCAGCTTCTCCCAGCTGGCTCTCAACTGCAGAAGGCAATCTTGACGGTGGATAGAGGAAATAAAATGAAGACAGAAATACTTGATTGGGAGGCCAAGGAATCTTTCAGGGGTATTCCCTGCATCAGTTTGCACTTTTGTGTACTAGATTTCTGCTGAGTCCCAAGCCAGACCTTGCCTTCTTTAGTTTTCTTGTCCTTCTGTTGCAGAATTTATGTAAACATCGCAGTGGATGTGAACTGGAGAGAGTGACTGCTCTTGTTTACAACAGCTTAATTAGAAAATCTCGTTGATAGAGTTAAAGCCTGACCTCTGATAATTGGTTAGGACATTTTCCAAAGCAGTCAGGGATTGACCTGGAGAAGATCCGCACATGATTAAAGTTGTGCCATGTGCTGTAGGAAGCGCTGGGAAGGGATACAGTCATGCTGAAGTGCTCTGCTCTGCTTCCAGACGTGCACTGAGGTTCTTTGAGATCTTACTGTCTTAAAGAGGTGTTATAATAAAGATATTATTATGAGTAAAATGCTCTGCATTTTCAGAGCACCCTTCTAGGCAAAACATATTACAATACATTATGTGAGCATGAGTTTGCTTCTTGGTTAAATACAGTACCATCAAAAGGAAAATTGCTATCTTGTCAAATTTATTTAAAATTATATACCGAAGGGAGTGACTGCATCCTTGTAAAGCTTCAGGATTGAGCTCTTACCCAGAGCACGTGTTCACTGGAAGGGCTGTTGCAGAGGAGGGAATTTCAGCGTCCTTTGATGCCATCTTCCCCGTGGTGGATGTTACTGTGGTGCTTGGCACTGAGCAGCCAGTTCTGGTGCTTTGCTGGAAGAGAGAGGGTGGGGAACCCATGGCAAGTGACCAAGAACAAGCCTCAGCATGCTGCCTTTTTTTCTTCCTCCCATCTCACTTAATGTCTGCAGCACCCTGGCAATACTTGGGAAACTGTTTCCAATTCCTGTCTTAGGAAAACATGATTATTCTCTGAATTTATGGTAAGGGAATCCCTCTGTGCTTGGAAGAATTATTCCTGATCCTCTTTACATTGAGAGGACGGATGAAGTCAGAAAGGTTTTAAAAACAAAAAAAATAAAAATTAAACTTCACTACTACCACTTCTGGAGAATCCTGGTTGACAGAAAAGTGAATTTTTCCTCACAAATACTCGCATTTGCGGAGATGGCAGAGCTGGAAATGAATGACACTGCCAGAATATGCAGTGGGTTGACTGAGTGCAGCGAGTGCATGAAATGAAACAATCTCATTTACCAAGGACAATCGTGTCAAAAGACACATTAGGAAAGCTGAGTTGTCTGGAGCACTTACAGCTTTAAAGCTGACTGAGCATCTGTGTTCCAAAAAAAAAGAAAATTATTTGAAGGATTCGTGAATTAACTCTGGTTTTAAGCCATTAAAAAAAAATAGGTGCACAACCCCCAAATTTTCTAACATTCCTAATTCTTCCTGATGCTGGAAGATGAAGTGGTTTTTTTTGAAGAGGAAAAAAATGTTGTCTTTATGAAAAGCCACTGAACAAGCCGTGCCTGTACTTTAGGTCTGGTGCATGAGTTAGGCATGTGCAGGCAGTGCTGGTAAGTTGGGCAACAGCTTGTGTTGCAATGTTTCACCTGCAGGTTTGGCTGATGGGAGCACTTTCAAAGTGAACGTTTCAGTGGAATTTCTGTGTCCCAATTCTTTTTTGGCTGGGCTCTTGGTATTCTTTGAATGCAGGCCAAAACGTTAATCCACACATATGCATACTCAGGTTTATTAATTATGAAACTAGTAAAATGTTGTCAGCGGCTACCTTTTGCAAGGAGAATTTTCCCCGTGTGTTAAAAAGCTTTTCAGAAATCTAAATGCTTTGTGGTAGGTAATAAGAGACCAAAAGTCCGTCTTTCCTTCCTTAACTTTTTATATAGAAGAGTGGGGGAGGAGAGCTGACTTTCAGGAGATTATTATTCAGATCGATGCGTGATATCTCACTGTTAGCGAGTTTATTAGGTTGTTCCTTACTTTTGTCCAGGTCAGTAAGCTCATATGCAAAACCAAGATACTGGGTGCTCTCCATTTCTGGGTCCTGCTGCTGACTCATAGTTTATAATTTTTGGCTAGTTAAATAGCTACTGTGAGCTGCTGTTAATCTAAGTGTAAAACTAGTGCATTAATATACCCTTTATTGGAGTCTGAGAAAGCTTAAATCAGTGTTATTAAGTACTATGATCTGGAATAAAAAGATCTGTTAAATATAACATTGCTATTGATGTTCTGGAGAGCAGCAATGGAATATTAAGTTGTATTAAAATGTTCTTGTCCCTCCCATTCCAAACAAGCTTGAAATCTTGAGCAACCAAAGAATAAAAATACCTTTCTACTGTACGTGCACTAGTGGGGTGGCCTTTGGCTGGATTACTCACTATTTATTGTAACTTTTATTATAAAATACTTTGTTTGGGGAAAATCCTCTAGGGCAGCAACATTCATGCTGTGAGATTAGATGCCTGCCAACTTTATGAAGAGAAGAAAAGGATACCATGTCTGGGATTAATAGTGTTTGGAGATTTTTCTCTCTCTGCTATTCACATTGCAGTCTCTGGATTGCCTCAAGGAACAGGAATGTGAAAAGGGAAAATTTTTGAAGAAACACATGATAAGACCTTTTTGGAAGGAAGGTGCGATGTAAGAACGGCTCATGTTGTTCAGATCAAAGCCCAGCAAGCCTCGTATCCTGTCTCTGCCAAAACTTAGAGCAGATTCCTAGGGAACTCTATCAGAATGGGGCCAACAAACAGCGATACTTTCCCAGAATACTTTCCGCTTCCAAGAAGGACTTCCTGAGCTAAAAGTGGTGTCTTTTGTCTTTGATATCCCTCAGTGGACTTTTCTTCCATGAAGCTGTAGAGTAGCTCTTTGAACTCCCATAAGGGAGTCTGTGTTTTGCATTGTGGTGCTTCTCTAGACTTTGGCTCTGACTGTTGGGAAAAGTTGCCTTCTTCCTGCTATTTTTATATTTCAGGGTTTATGACAAGCATAGCTAAAAAAGCAGTGCCCCAGATTTGCTGCAGAAGGCCAGCTAATTGTGATTATTAGTCTTTTTCCTAACAGAAAATTATGTCCATAGGTATGCAGTATTCTCTATAAAGCTGGGCCCTGGGTGTGTTTTATTCTTTTTTTTGTTGTTGGTTTTATTCTGCCTGAACTGTGGATTAGCCTTTTTTAAGACAGTTATTGGGGGTCTCAGCATGGTAGTTTTCATTGCTTATCGTGGGGCAGGATAGCAACTTGATTTGCAGGATGAACGATGGATGAGGGCAGAAAGGCCGGGGTAAGGAACGGCGCAGGACCTCTCAGGTCACACTGGGCCACGATGACCGAGATGAATGTCCAGACTGCTAGTATAAACCTGGCTGCAGCATGGAGAGAGCACAGGCCATGTCTAGTGCATGCTTTGATCCTATTCATTATTTTATTGTTATGGGACTGGAATAGGATCCTGCAAGTTTAGATTCTGTTTCTGCTTAATCTCATAAAAACACTGCCAGTAATTTTCAATACTGGACTGAAAAGTGTTCCCAACTTGTGGACCGGCTCTAAATGCTGTCTTTGCTATAGTTATCGTGGTAACATGCGTCAAGTCACTTAAGCACTCTCTGTTATGAACCCAGATGCCCTTTCTAACCCATTGCTGCTCTCAATCATTTGCAACAGATCATTACCTCAGTTTTCCTCATCATTACCATGGGGTCGCTGAGGACAAAAAAACCCAAATATACCTAACAGGAAAGCAGAGATGGGAAAGACCTGCGACACTCCAAGTGTTGAGACCAGAGCAGGAGCCTGAGGCCCACTGACAGCAGTCATCGGGCATGTTCTTCCTGGCTGGTGTTTCTCTGCTCTGCAATGCGGACAAAGCCAGAAGTTCACTCGCTTGTTCTCATTATTTAACTTAGGTTGCATTTTCTTCCTTTGTTTCAGCTCAAAAAGAAGCAGGTCTACGTTGAGAAGGTGGAGAAGATGCAGCAGGCCTTGGTCCAGCTGCAGGCAGCGTGCGAGAAACGGGAACAGCTGGAACATAGGTTGCGGACCCGGCTCGAGAGACTAGGTTTCTATAGGATTGTACACTATACCCTACACCATGCATAAAAGAAGGGCAGTGGTTTTTTCCATCTTGTAAAATTAGCATATTTTTCTTGCGGTAGCTAGAGTCATGGATTTGCTGGTCATTCTATTGGTTTTACTTGATTTCATTCTTCCATTCCAACCAGAAAATTTAGATAGGAGAGCAATAGGGGGATCCATCACGTGACAAGATTCAGACATAGTCATACAGCTAGATGATGTTCTATCTTTAAGTAACCTGGTTATATTTACTTTTAAATTATTTTAAAAATACTGTTCACAGTTTGAGATTTTATATAAGATTCATTAACAGCTGGCCTGAAAAGAGGCCCTTCAAAAAGCTTTTGTATTTAAAAAACCCAAACAAATCCAAACCAGCGAAACCAATTCTATAAATGCAATTGATGGAAACAGATGGGAGCTTCACATAGAGTATATTCTTATGATTGTAACGTGAGCCTTTTTCAGTGAAAAGATTGAATGAGAAGTAGATTGTGCAGTGGTGTTATGAGTTGGATGTGAAATTTTAGTTTTATTTCAACCTATGTCAAGCATAGGTGAACTGTCAGGTTTGTAAATTTTACTGGAAATAGGATGCAGGCCTGTGTTCTAAATCACATTTAGTTTCAGGTTATGTTTATCCACCAACTTCTACCTCTGCATAGGTGGATTTAAATGTTACTTGTAGTTTTGTATTGGTTTTAGTAGGAGTTACAGTGATTTGATAAACTTTTCTGTGCTACCTTTGGAGGATGAGGTACTGTGAACCTCACAATTTTTGACACTGAGCCTGAGTCAACACAAAACAATAACTTTCTTGTCATGGTTAAGAATTCTGAGCTGAACGTAAAATAGCTTGTCTGCCCAATTTCTTTTCTTTTAAATTATTTTTTTTTAAATTTAAATCAAATACCCTGCCAGTCACAGATGAGACTTCTGTATAAAACTGTGCATTTTATCCATTGAACTATTGGCTCAGCAAATCTCCACTCTTTCTTGTTTTGAAAGGGAACGCTATCTTCCAAATCTTGCTTTAGAACTGAATTATTTTTAATCCCCAGCTGCATAATCCACAGGTATTTACTGATCATATTGATTTAATAAATCCTTTGAAAATATTTTGGATATATTTTTTTTTAAAGGCGTGATAACTTCTGTATACCAGTTAGTGTTTTGCTGGGACAGAGTTGGAAGTAAGGCTGTGTTACTTTAGGCATTATGGATTGGGCTATAGACATCAGACCTGAATAGCACGATCTAGCTGTTGGACACGCGTGTGGGGCTTTGCACGTGGAAAGAGGCTTTAGGAGGAGTATTTTCCATCCCAGATACTTGCTTGTGACTATTGACCAGCTCTGGAATAGCACCAGGAAGTGCTCCAGCATAGGTGTTGTGAGTTAGGCTGTCTTTCTTGGGAGCAGTGCTTGATGTTTTTACGACTTCTGAGCTTCAACATTTGGAAAACAGAAGGAGCCTTTCTTGCATTATGTGAGCTTGTTTCCTGGTTTTGACAGAGCGAGGCTGAGCTGCCTCTGCAGATGTTTCAGACTGAGCTCTAAAGGAGACCATTACCATCACCTAGTCTGCCCAACATGGCACAGGCCACTGCATTTCACTCTGGGGGGTTCTTGTCAAGCCAGTGATGCTCTGGACCAGCCTCTGTCCTTCAGACAACAAGCAAACAAACCAACCAGGACAGTCTTACAGATACATCCTGAGACTTTTTTTTTTTTCTTTTCTTTTTTTTTTTTTTGTGTTTTTGGAAATTAGCGTCAGGGTACATCTCAGGCTGCCAACGTCTCGGAGTACAACGCCACGGCGCTTATGGAACTCCTGCGTGAGAAGGAGGAAAGGATTCTTGCTCTGGAAGCTGATATGACCAAGTGGGAACAGAAGTACCTGGAGGAGAGCGTGATGAGGCAGTTTGCTTTGGATGCAGCTGCAACTGTGGCTGCTCAGAGGTAAATGAGACTTTTCATAGTACAGGGATTATTTTCTTTTTCCAGTTGAATGTCATATTTCCCACCAAGGAATGTTGTCATACCACGCTCCCATGATACCTCGCCTTGTGGTCTGAACAGCTTCTCAGACTTCTGCATGCAAGTGGAGCTTGGCTGCTTTTCCTGGGAGCTGTGCAATTGCCAACAATTAGAAACATTTTTCCAGGGGAAGATTCCTCCACATGCAGGAGCCATTTTCCAGACTAGAATTGTTCTGAGCTGTTCCTAGAAGCTGTTGATTCAAAAATAGGTGTATGAGAAGGGGTTTGGGTTTTTATTTTTTTAAATGGAATCAGTCCTCGCTAAAGTCATGAGATGGGGTAAGCTTGGTGATTCGCATCATTCAGCCTGAATGGCTTACTTGTTCTCTAGAATGTTTTTGCAAATTACTTTGTGATACTGTCCTCAACGTGGTTACTAACCAGAAACATCTACTAGGAAATTCTGCTCAAAACATTTCTGCTGTGTATGGAAAGCACTGCTTGTGGGGGTGGGAAGGAGAAGGGTGTCTGAAATTTGGTAACAAGCTCACGTTCTGATACAACTGTACAGAAACCCTTGTTATGGCTGTAAATAGGCCCAAGTGCTTCAGCTAGTTTGTAAACAAGAGCTGTTATTGGAGTGCAGCTCTTTAGCATTAGGTATTGCTTACATATCGTTTCATTGCTCACTAGTTTCTGGTTCTTGATGGCAGATTTTATTTTAGATTGTTTCATGAACCAGATTCAAGTGGCGATGTTACTGTAACTGGCTTCCTAGCTCGTAAGATCATATTAGAATTACAGGGGTAAAGTTGCAGATCTGCTGTGTTAGCATTTAAAGACTTATCTTATCTTGCTCCAGAAGCAGGCTGTTATTTTAGGGTATTGATGTTTCTTGTGCACTGTTTTCCGCCTCCCCGGGGATTCTCTAAAGGCTCACGCTACTGCTTGTCCTCAGAGGCCATGTCATATTTTCAGCGTGTGCTGATAAGTAGGGGTCTGGTCTATTGTTTATCATGGAATGAGAGGGAATGTGTTAGGCCTGTTCAGGTTTTGTTAAATGACCAAGAATGCTTTCCAGTCAGGAAAGAGCCAACCTCTGTTTTTCCATTTCCTTCTAGCTGCTTCTCCCCTGAAAGAGAGTATTCCATTCATGTCAATACTTCTGCAAGTTTATATGCAGTTGGCACCTATAGTGTTCAAAAATACAGGCTATGAGGGATCCTGCTAATTTCAGTGGCAACCTCATCTACACTGTGCACAGATTTCTTTCGCTTTTCTTCCATAGTGGAAAATAGCATCCCTTAGGAAGTTGAGGTTGCAGGAAGGATGCCTTACAGCACAGGCAGGAATCTGGGTCAGGTTAGGTTTCTTTGATGAGTGACCTTCTTATGTCCTTCACATTGGTGCTTTGCTGTTCCTGACAGGAACTTCAGCAGAGTTAAAGGTACATTTACCAGACAGTTCTTAGACATGCTGGGTCTGAGATAACAGATTTTTATTACAGTGAATTGGAGCTCTTGGTAACTCCAAATTTCTTCATGTGTTTGTTTTTTTCTAATTCTGTTAATGCATAGCTATGTCAGTGACATGCTCTTGATGTCATACAGTGATACAGAGCATAGCACAGTGACTTTGTTCTGACTGAACAGCAACAAGTAGAATGAAATACTCATTATGTTTTGGTTTAGTGGACTGAACAACTATCACAGTGCTAACATCAGGCACTATATGGAATCAGTTTAAAACTGGTTTCAGCCCACTCCAAGTTTTTTGGACCAAGCTGCTTAGGATTGCTTAAGAAACTTCCGTGCCTTGTCCACTTGG
Source organism: Egretta garzetta (assembly GCF_000687185.1). Taxonomy (NCBI): domain Eukaryota; kingdom Metazoa; phylum Chordata; class Aves; order Pelecaniformes; family Ardeidae; genus Egretta; species Egretta garzetta. The sequence continues at coordinate 603,807 of NW_009258770.1, read as the reverse complement.
ACACTCAGATTCCCTGCATGATCCTGTTGGAAGGGGAAGGGGAAAAGCTTTATATCTGAAGTGAAGTTTGCACTGTTTCAATTGAAGAAAAGTGCCAACTGGTCTATACCGTCCTTCCCCCTCCCCATATCCTTGGGTTTGCCTGATCGATCAGTTTATAACAGTACAGTGAATCAATTAGATTGTAGACTGGCCCGAGATGGACAGTAGATTGACTATTGTTGTAATGACTTGCATATTTTTATAATCCTCCTGTCATTAGGGCTGGGAGTTGGATTTTTGGAAGACACTGAACCAGCCTAAACTCAAAAAAAGTGGATATGCATATTTGTTACTTTTGAGTAATAACTTTGTGCTGCTGGGAGGAAAGCAGCAAACTTAGCTGGTCCTTCATCTTCTCTACTGCTTGTTCTCAGGGACACGACAGTGATCAGCCACTCGCCTAACCCTAGCTATGACACCTCGCTGGAAGCTCGCATTCAGAAGGAGGAGGAAGAGATCCTGCTTGCCAACAGGAGGTGTCTCGACATGGAGGGAAGGTAAAATGCAGTTTGGTCCTATCTGGCTTCTTTAGGACAGGGATTTTAAATTAATTGTCTGGGTAGGCGCCTCAGAACCAGAAATTCTTGTGTCTTCACCAATAGCGACAATGTAAGATGCCAGACACTCATCTGGCCAAGCAAGCATCTACATAGCAATCCAAAACCTGTCTCGATACTGAGGGCTAATGCAAAAAAGTCTTGCCTTAGATTTTTTTGCATCTAGCTTGTTCCTCTTCTCTCTTCAGGGCATCTTCATCAGACCCCAGGCTCCAGCCACCTCTTAATAGTCTCACAGAACTGTTTTCTGTGGGGTTAGGTCCAGTGCAGGCTCCCCAAAGTGTGTTAATCCTCTTCTTTCTGTTGGTCTCATGTCCTGACCATAACTCTCAGCTTTGTCTCAAAGCCCCTTCCATGGCTTTTAGAGCAACTTCCAGTAGCCAAAGGTGGGTAGGTATTTCAGTGCCATTCTCTCATGCACATATACGGGAAGACTCATGCATGATCTGCTCTGGTGGGCCAGTGTGTAGCCAGTATTTGGGGCAGTAAGCTCACTGCCATCCTCTCTCTGCCTCCCCAAATGCCTAAGGGAGTCCCAGTCACAGCCATGGGGGTACTCAGTCCAAGGAGACAGGAGTACACATACATTGTTCTTCTTTGTACTTCTCAAAAAGGATTAAGACTCTGCATGCTCAGATCATTGAGAAGGATGCCATGATCAAAGTCCTGCAGCAGCGATCCCGGAAGGAGCCTGGCAAGACAGACCAGCTCTCCTCAATGAGACCTGCCAAGTCGCTGATGTCCATTTCGAACGCTGGCTCAGGCTTGCTGTCCCACTCGTCAACACTGAGCAGCACTCCCATCCTGGAGGAGAAGAGGGAGGACAAGAGCTGGAAAGGCAGCCTAGGTAATTTTTAAATTATAGTGGGAATTCAGATGTGTGAGTCGCTGCTTAGAGGGGAGGCAGGAGTAGCAGAAGGAAGAAGGTGTGTTGGACAGACAGGTAGGCTGGCCTAGTGTGCAGTAAAGCTGCCTACAAGCACATTTGGAACAACTGCTTGGTTTAGTCACTTTTGGGAAATAGTGACTTCTGATGGCCAGGCTCTGTCATTAAAATATGTACGCCTTTATTCCCAGTTTGGTACCTGACTTCAGGGATATTTGAGACAGAGTTTTCAGAGTTCCCAAGCGCTTGCTTTCAGCTGGGTTGTTAGAGCTGTCTGAAGGTGTACAGTCTCCTTGAATAGGAGCAGAGATACTAATCAAGAGTGCTGTCCTGTAGTGTTGTGCCTGCACTAACATGACTCCTGTCCGGAATGGCTCAACACCATTCTTCAGAGACAATGAGTTGTAACAAAGCAAATCTTAGATGACTTTTTTTTTTTTCCTGAGGGAAAGTTAGGCCCGAAGGCCCTCCCTAGGAGACTAAAAGACCCTGAAATGTAAATGCAAATCTGTTGCAGCTGATTTCAGAGTGCGCAGATTTACCCTGCCATAGATGGGCCACTGCTTAGGGACAGGGAATTAAGGTGTTAGTGCCCACTTGTGTATCTTTGCATGTAGCAACATGAGGATACTGCTATCCTTCAGGTACTTCAGAACCCAGTGGTGAAAGGTGCTATAGAAAGGCAAATTAGCGCTGCCTGCTGAAGCACGGAGCGCTTTCCAGATCCTAGAGCAAGTACTACAGAGGGGTGCAGAACTGATACGAGTTAATTTTCTGGGATTGTGAAATTTCCTTCCCTTTTTTCACAAAGGTGTTCTGCTGGGAACAGAATATCGCTCCGAATCCATTCCCTCCACCCCTTCTCCTGTTCTTCCTTCCACGCCGTTGCTGTCAGCCCACTCAAAAACAGGCAGCAGAGACTGCAGCACCCAGACCGACCGGGGGAACGAACAAAGCAAAGCTGCACCTTCCACTGCAGCGCCCACACCAGGACGACTCCCCAGTACCAACCTGGCCTACAGTGCAGACAAAACAGGTAAGAAAGCCCAGCTGCTCTCCCAGAGGGCCCCTGCCACCGACTTGCCATCAGTTCTGCTCTGTGGGGCAGGCCCTGCAGTCCCTTTTTCCATTCAGGAAAACTGGGTTTAGTTTTTGTGAGGACAGATGGGTTTCAGAGGCAAGCTTGACAATGTTCTGAGGGGTCTCAAACGCTCTGAAGGGAAAAAAGCCTTAAGAGTGGTAGCGTAAGCATGGACACAGTAGAGAGGTATAGTGAGATTCAAGAATAGGAGCGGGTATATGCAAATCCCAGGACAGATTCCGAGTCAGTGCCTACTCTGAAGTGCATTGCGAGTAGCACGTGGGATTTAAACAGCGTATGAAAATGGGCTGTAGAAACTGGCATTGCATTTTAGTGGGTATTCAAAGCAAAGCGGACTCAGATAAGGGCGAGGAAGAAGAAAGGTAACTATCGTGATAAAGCTGTCTCGTTATTGTACTGTCCCAGTCGCAGGACCGACTTCAGCGTTGGCACAAGTAGATCCAGTTGAGCGACTGTCACAGAAGCTGAATTTGCTTCCCACAGAGCTCCGAGCTGGCAAGAGCTGCTCATTTTCCAGCCCACTCTGCCAAATCAATGCAGATTACACAACCTTGCCTCTTCTACTTAGAGACACATTACAATTATGTTGTTCTTTATGGAAGAGTGAATTTGGCTGGTCTGCTGTGCATCTTGCCCATGCTATGCTATTTAATGGGTATCGAGGGAGACGGGAACAGGTTTTGTGGTGAAAGTCTACACTGACTACATTGATTTAAATGCAGTCACTCCAGTTTTATATGCCGCTCTGTATCAGTGGGAGATACCCAAAGGGAATTTGATAAAATATCTTTATTTGTCTGGCTACATACATGAAGAAACAAATTTTTTAAAATTAAATAAGGAGTTGTTAGCTGTCTTTTGGCCAAAGATAGGAAATTACTTTTAAAATGTTAATGTTATTTTTCTAACCTCGTTGAAGTTACAGCTTTGATTGTCTGTCTCTTGTTTTTCCTCATCACATAGATGGGCCACTCTTCCACTCCAGCACTCTTGAAAGAAAAGCCCCTGTTCAGACCATGGGGCAGGACCTCCCAGATGGAGAAATGGTAGAATACCTCATCTGAAAGGCTGTACCAGGATCTGAGCTGGGATACAGTAGCAAGAAATTTTTAAAAGACATTTTTATTGGGAAAAAATTGTAGTACCTGAGTAATAAAAGAACACTCAGCTGTTTGCTCTTGTATATTATGTCTCAAAAGTATGGACAGGTTAATTTATAATTTGTTCTAAATTATAAAAAACCCGTAATGCTTGTTCTTTGAAAGTTTACCCCTTTGTTTTTTAAATACTGGATCGGGTAACATCTGGAGAAAAAACAAAAACTTAGATGCACTACATCTGATATTTCATTTCAGTATTTTTGAAGTCTCTTAAACGGAAGTACCTCCTCTCACAGCTGTTGGTTAAATGTCTAGCTTGAACGCCCTAAGGTGAGCATAGTGGCCTTACAATGATCAGAACCAGGGACTTAGTTGTGAGCGTCACTTAATGGCTTTGGAATACAGGTGTTCGGAGAAACTTTTATAAATCTGAGCTGTGATCAAGGGAGATTTCTCTTAACACTCAGCGTAAGAACTCAGAATAGGTATTTCACATTCATAAGCTGGAAAGATTTCCATTTTCAGTTTGGTAACATTCTTTTTTGTTTTTGTTTTTTTTACTTCCCAAATTGTGTTATTTCTTTATTAAAAAAAATTACTCGCATTTCACATTTTTAGTTTCATTGAAAGATTTGCCACACTTTTATACGTAAGTACTTTTTCAGTAATTTATACAGTGGATAGTAAATAATATATTGCATTCATGTTTTACGTAAATTAAAAAAGAAGAGTTTACAGGCTCAGTCCTAATCTGTTAGATCAGATTTCTGCCATTGCAATTCCATTGGCTTTAGTGGAACTACTCCAAATTTACCGTAGTGCAAGTGGCAAGCCCTGTTGCTTTTCAGTGTTAGCAACTTAATCTACTGCTTCTGTGGAGAACTTTCTCCTTAGCAGATTCTTCTATATTTCAGATGCCCTTGTACTTTGTACGTCCCTTCTTCTCGGAGATGCTAGATTCTTTTTCATATAGCAAAGCCTCAGAGGTAGAGCTTTAAAGAGGAGCTTTGTGTAAAGTTTCAGGTGGCGATTTCTCTCCTTCCAAAATACTTCTTTTTCTTCATCTAACTGCAGAGAGCAGCTTAAAGAAAGTCCCAGAGGCATTACAGAAGAAAGTTACACATTTAAGTCACCAAGTTCACCTTCAGATTTTTGGGAACTAGCACAGATGCAGCGATGCTTTGGTTGCAGATGCTATAAGGAGATCTTAAGACCAACAGAAGTATACGAGTGGTTTTTGTTACTGTCTTTGCATTTTATTAAAACACTTCAATATTAATTTCTGTTAAAAACTACTTTTTTTTTTTACTTGAATGTTAAAATATTTAATTAGCCAGTGGTCACATGTTGGGAACCTGGCTAGTCTCAGCCTTCTGTGCAGCATTAGAGTAGCCAGATTTTCATTTCAGATCATTTCACCCCAGAAATAAGGAAAGTCAGCAATTAATCATCGAACAGTTAGCGAATGTCCTCAATTCCTACCTAGTTGATGCTACTGATATGGTGTCCAATTGAAGTGGCCTTACCAGCTCAGCAGATGTAACATGAATTTCCCAATGGAGGGTTGGGAGGTGAAAGGAGGTGCCTTCTGTCTGCTGCACAGGTGACTTAGCAGTGCCTACAGATCAGCTGTGAGTTGGATTCTGTTTGTCTTCTAGTGATTATCACGTAAAAAACAAGGAAAACACTTCCCATCATTTCTAGCAGACTTGCTGCTTGTTAGTGCTCTTCAGGCTATATTCCCAGACCCACAGAAGTTAGAGATGGCAAAATGCACGTGGTAAGATATGAACTAAGTCTAAATAGCCTGGCTTTACCTGTGACTGCACAAACTCCCTTCCATCACCACTACTTAAGACCCTTCAGAGCTGCACTTTAAGGCTTTGACTGTCTCTGCCATATGGGACAACGTCCTTCTGGACAGTGTGGTAGACTTTCCCTCGGTGTATTCTAATAATCTGTCTGAATTAGTTCTCCACCCTTTTCTAGACAAACTGTTCACAGCCTCTTCGTTCTCATCCCAAAGAAGGTCTTTACATTTATTTCTCTTGGCTTAATTCCACCCCATTATATGGAGTAATGCCCTCTCTGGATGATTTGAAGCGATTTCTCTTCCTCCTCCACAGCTGTTGGAAATGCTGGAGAAGCTTTTCTCGTTAGCTCAAGCTAACCATTTCAGCATAATTTTCTGTATTGTATTTTGTGGTTTGAGCTTAGAATGAACAGTAAGGGAGATCAAATAGCATTGAGTTGTCTGTGTGAGAGAGGGGGAGAGATGTTTTGAGTGCTTTTCTGTTCTTTTTCAAGTCAGGAAAGGTAATATTCTATCTTTACAAGTACTTCTCAGCAGTAGGAAAGAAGTTCTGCAACTGTAGGACTCTTAGATAAACAGTTCCAACTCACTTGATTCATGTTAATTCTAATACGTCTAGGAAAATTTGGATCCTTTACAGATAAAACCTGTTCTAGATAACTGATTTTCCCCAATCGATATTGGCTGTTCAGCCGGACTAGGTAAATATAATCTGTTTATGTTCCTTGCAGCTCCTTGTTTTCAAGATGAATGCCTCTGTGATCTGTTTTTACAAAGAAAAAAACACCTAATAGCTTTCTGTGAATAAAGTAGATTATTGACAGCAACTGTCTCCTCCAAAAATGGAAGCCAGGTGGTCTCTGACAGTCCAACTCATCGGGATTGCAGGAGCCTTAGCATTTCTACGCCCGTGGAAGTAAATTTGGAAGAAGATGGTGCAGTTTTATGTTGTTTAGGTCAGGTTCTTTGCTCTATTTTGTAGTTTTGACTTCTTCCAAAAGCAAAACCCCCAAAACTTTTGATGTGGAAGTTTGAGGTTGTCTTCCTGTGCTGACAAACTAGGAGCCATCAGGAATGTATTCTTTCCCTCGAGCTTCCTCAGAGCCATCCTGATGTGAATGTAAAAGAGCTGCTCGCTTTGAGGAAGATGTGTACTATAGTCTTCGGTCTCTCTGTACAGATTTTTATTTTGTTTTTAAACAGAAAACTGCTTTAAGGAGACAAACTGCACACCTAGTTCCTTTTCCTTCTGTAGAGCTTATTTCTAGTAGAAAGTGATTTTTAACACAATGATTGCAATGATCTTCTTTGCAAACCAAAATTTTAGACTAAGAGTTTTTCTTAAACTCGGGTATTAGAAGCAGAATTGTAGCTTTTATAAAGAAAGCCACATATTCTTCTTTGTAGAGCAAAACGAGAAAATCAAGTTTAGTTATTTTTCCTCTTTCTTTTCACTGCTTACAGAATGGCCAAACTCACAAGTCCTTCCCTTGGGCAGTTCCTTTGGGATTTGACGGCTCTGGGAACTGCTCGAGATCTAGAGGCTTTTGTTCCCATCTGGCCCCGTGTCGTTATTAACTTCAAATAGCTCCTACCTGGCAGCTCTTGGGGGGTCCGGAGCAGCAATTTTCGGTCTGTGGTCTAAGGACCCATGGGGATCTGCGAGTTGCTCCTCAGCAGTCTGCACAGAGCGGCTGAGGTCAGCAAGTTCTGTCAGGGGGCTGAAACCCTTTGCGTGCGGTCTCTGCCTCCGTTGGCAAGTTTGTAGAGTGAAAGGCTGAAAACGGGCATTAGCTTTGCTTCGCTTTTGAGGCTGCCTGAGTGAGGGGACTTGCAGAGATTTAGGCCAGAACCATTTCCAAGGACACCTCCTGCTCCGGGAGCCCACACCGATGACCGGCGGTGCGTGGGACGTGTAACATCCGCGTCCCGTGAGCCATGACACCCGTAGCGTGAATCCCCGCAGCCGTGGCCAGGCGGTGTGCTTTTCCCATTGCTCAGAAAACGGTGGCGATACAAACTCGGTGCAGAACCCCGGGGGTAATTTGGCTTTCCCTCCCTCCCCAGGAGGGCTGGCACAGGTTAGCCCGGGATTCACTGTGTTTTCATGTATTTGTATAGGAATTCTTTTTTAAAAGCTAGCATTTTTATGTCTAGAAAGTAAAAAGGCATTGTAAAATGTAATTGTACTGTATTTATGAAGAAAATACATTTCTTTTCAAAAAGATCTTACTCTAAGTTGGTTTTAGAGTCTGACTTTGAACACCACCACCTCTTAGGGTTTCAGAAGCATCGAAACCCATCTGTTTTGCACCGTGCTGTCCGTCTGTACCGTTAGCACTGTGCTAAACTCTTGAGATTTAAGAAAAAGGCGACCACCTGCCCTCCTAACTCGGGCAGAACCAGCGTTGCTCCAAGTCCCGAAGTATTTGAACACTCGATTTCCTTCAGCTTGGGCTCCACTCAGGGTCAGAAGTGGAGCTGCTGAAATACCCGGAGAGCAGGCTGGAGCCACGTAGCTTCCAAGCCTCGCCTCCGGGGAGAGCTGGGAAGTCGCTGCCCTTTTGCTGTGGCTGTGGGTTCATCCCCCAGAGAGGCATTGCTCAGGACTCCTGTCCTGTCGTTTCGGTCTCTTCCATTTGTAGAGCAGGAGCTCTGGGGGGGGGCAAATGGCTTCAACCCAGTTTCCCTTCCAGCAGGGTTGTGGTCTAAAAGGCGAGGGACCAGTTAGCTGCTGCTCTTTAGGATCCAAAATATCAAAGCAGAAATTAAAATACTAAAAGTTTGCCATTTCACAGCCTTGGAAAAATGTGTCGAGAGAATGATCTTTCCTCTATAAATCGATATTGAAGTGAATCATGGATTATTTTTCCTCTTTATTTAAACCATCAAGTTTATTTTGTAATTTGTGACTGAGCTGTTTTGTAATTCAGCTGTTGAAACAGCCCTAAACTCTTTGAAGATTATGGCAGCTTTCATTCTAGGAAAGAAAACAAAAAAATAAGTGTAAATATGCACTAAGAGATCTTGTAAATGTCTATCGCGATGTTTGTAGTTAGCTATAAAAATATTTTGTGTGGTTTTCAAGAATGGATCCTGTGTTTTCAATTTTTTTTCCGCTGATTTGCTTGTTTTGCCGTAAATTTTCTTAGTATGAAAACCTTATTGATTATAAACCAAACCCAATCTTCACTTTCCCTAGTCCTCGCTGCTGCTGGGCCTCCATCTTTAAGTTTTCAACTCCTGAGGGGAGATTTTGCAGGATAAAATAATTGTTTGTTCCAGTCTCTTCCTGTAAGCATCACTTTTTTTATTTTTTCCTCTGGCTGGCCCTGCCACTGCACGCTTTCACACCTTTTTAATACCCAGATTAACACCACTTCTTCCCGTAACCTTGAGCTGTGGTGACAGCGCCAGTCATCTCTCCTTTGGCTGCTGGACCATTTTTCAGACGTCAACGGTGCGCGAGGAGCCCGCCGGCACGTGAGTATTTCCTGCATCGCATTCTTCAGTAGACCAACGTGCTTTTTGTTCACGTATTTTTGGTGCATTTTCTTGCCTCCAATGGATTTTCCTTTCTCATGCTGTGAGAGGGAAGGAGCAGGGATTACTGGGAAACTGGTTGAAACTGGCCTCGATGCCTTTTCTCCGTTGACTTTTGAAACTGGTCTTCATGTAGTTGCAGCCTCCCCTGGTTGCCAGTGCTGTAATAAATACCCGCTTGACAAATCCGGGGGCCAGTGGGCACTTTAGCACATACATCCCCTTTGCTTCCAGGCCTTTTGATGTTGTTTCTATAAATCTCTCTGGCATGCCAGAGCAGAAACAAGACAACCAAAAAAAAAAAACCACCCCAGCCAGACAAAAAAAACCAAAAAACCAACCAGCTACAGAAGCTTGCTAATAGCTGGCTTATTTAACAAAACAACTGTGGCCCATCTGCAGACGGGTGTGAGCGGAGTGTTTGGACATTTCACAACGCCCCCCGTAGCAGGACGGGCCGGTCTCAGCGCAGCTTCAGCCCCGCCGCCTGCCAGAGCGAAATACCCGCTGAGGACGGCCTGCAGCTCCGTGGGGAGTAGCGAGAAGCCACGCAGGGACGATGGGGGTTTTCACGTCCCCGTATCATCCTTGGAAGCACGTTGACCAGCCCACTTGGACGCAACTGTCTGCCAGAGGCTGTCCGGGGCCAGCCCCCGCTGTGCTGGAGGCATCTCCTGGACACGTGCATCTCCTTCAGTCCCATCTCCTGCTACTCAGTGGGCCAAGAGCTGGGGCTTAAAAGGGGAGAAAAACATTAAATGGTTGGTTTTGTTGTTCGGGGCCTTTTTTAACTCTCAATTGGCTCATCCTTTAAATGAAAAAACCCTTTAGAATCATAGCAGCATAGAATCATTTAGGTTGGAAAAGAGCTTCAAGATCATCAAGCCCAACTGTTTCCCTAACCCTGCCATCCCACCACTAAACCACGTCCTTCAGCACCGCGTCTGCCCGGCTTTTAAATCCCTCCAGCGATTGCCTATCATTGCTTTTAAATACCTATGAAAAAAAGCAAAATTCCGCAATAACGCGGGACCTTTCTAGAGCCAGCTCTGTGTCTCCCCTTCCTGTTCCCGAAGACAAACAAAAGTTCAGCATTTTACATATTCTGGAACATTTGTCTGGATTTTGTAAGAAAGAGTAATGTAAAATGGCAGCAAAAGAACGGGCCTTGTAAAGGTGCCTTTAAAGTGATATTTAGATAGAGTGACATGTTGGAATGAAATAAACTTCACTTTGTATTTTGGAGGTAAACTTTAGAAGAAAATTTTCATTGATCCCTTGCCAAGAGGAGTACTAACCTTTTAAATATAAGGCCTTTTTATATATATATATATGCACATCCACATATAAATACATATAATAAATGAAGGCTGGTAATATTGAGAACCTCATTGTACAAGCTGAAATTTTCTTTCATCCCTAGTCATTTTTTAAACATAAATGGCCAGTTTTGGAACTTCACTATTTCTCTACCCTTCTGTTTTCTGTGCTGCGTTTTAGAACTAAAAAAAAAATAACAAGTCAGAAGCCCTCCCATCTGCAGCATTTCAGTTCTTTATTTCAGTATTTTGGGTGTTTTTCCCTCGCTGATGGTTGGAAGCACAAGAGGACACAAGGGACATGTGGAGACAGGGCTGGTGTGGTTTTCACGTGCTGAGGACGACCTGGGCTTCGTCCTCGCTGAGCTGCAGTGCCCAGGGCAAGGCGCTTGGCAGCACACAGCCTTTTCCCTCATTAGGTTTCAGTGTTAACAGGCCTCCCCACGGCTGCTTTTTTGCTCTGCTTCAGGCCTCATGCAGCGTCGCTGCAAGCACCCAGCGCAGCCTCTGGGGCTGAGCTACTTCCATTTGTTTCTCATTTTGAAAGGCATTGCATTCAGATCACAAGAGCCAGCATCAGTTTTTATTAAATTACTGTTTTCGGAGGTTGGCAGGAAGCAGCCGCGTGCTGGGGCTGCCCAGGGCCAAGTCAGAGCCCTGCTGGCCAGCAATGATGCTCCGTGGTAGCAGCCCCCAAGGGACCTAGCCTGTTCTTCACCTCCAGACACCACTGGCTTCTGTGTTTCCCTTCTTTGAGAGGGTTTGGGGTTTCTGGGACCACCCCACAAGGAGCGGCTGTTCCCAGTTTGGGGAGAGGAACACTTCTGCCTATTTCCCTGCTTGTGAAAGTTCCCGGCGTGACTCCCAGCAGCTCCCGAGCTGCATTTCTGCTCACTGCCCAGCCGTCCCAGCCCAGACCCCAGCCCCAGTGCTGTCTCCAGCAGAAGAAACCACAAGCATTTTCCTCCTGGAGCCAACCAGCATCAAAGGGGCAACCTCTGGCAAGGGCTGTGCGACCGCTGCCACTGGCATCCTGCGTGCTCTGGGAAGGCATCCCTTCAGCCTGTCCTGCTCTGGGAAAGCCTGTGGAAATGTGGAAGGTCAGTTGATGTTTTTTCTTTTTTTCTTTCCAGATAAACTTTCATCTTCATTCAACTCATGTCCATCCCTTTGCCTTCCCCACACAAAGCTGAGAGCACTCTGGAAGATGCTCCACGGTAGCAACCTGGTATCGCCCTCAAGAGCTTTCCCAGAGGGCGATATTTACCCTTTCCATTCAGCTCCATGGTTAGATCCTGAGTCACTGGAAGGGCCCCAGTGCTGAGCAAACACGAGGGAGCTGGTGTTCGAGCATCCCTGCTGCTTTCCAACCTGCAGCGATGCATTCGGGGGAGCTGCCGGCTCTCCCTCCAGGGGTTAATCATAGAATCATTTAGGTTGGAAAAGACCTTTAAGATCATCAAGCCCAACCATTAACCTAACCCTGCCTTCCCACCACTAAACCCTGTCCCTCAGCACCTTGTCTGCCCGGCTTTTAAATCCCTCCAGGGATGGGGACTCAACCGCTTCCCTTGAGCAGCCCCTTCCAGAGCCTGACAGCCCTTTGGAGGAAGAAATTTTTCCTAATGTCCAACCTAAACCTGCCCTGGCACAACCTCAGACCATTTCCCCTCATCCCATAGCCCGTTACCAGGGAGAACCAGGCAGCAAAACAAAGACTTCCCATCAGAAGTGATTTACAGAGCTCAGGACTATGGTTTGCACAGGTTTTTTAAATGCTGGAGAGTTCCAGCAATGTCACTTCTTGGTGGCGGGGGGAAGCAGTTTCTGTCCCACCTCCCCAGCCAGGCAAGCCCCATGCCAGGCCAGCCGAGAGGGCACCAGAGCCTTAGAAAAAGAGAAACCAGAAGGATTGGGAATTGCTTAATTAGAAACAGTTTTCTCCTTTAATGTTCTGCAATTACTCTGAGGTCAGTAGAATTATTAGTAGTATTAATCACTGAATTTCCAGAGAAATAAAGTTAATAGAACCATAATTGGGGCATACCGTACAGCAATAATTGCTAAGTGCCAGCAGGCAGCTAATTAAGTCTTCCAGCCCTTCTCTCTAGTCAGATCTTAATTTATTCTAAGTCGGCATCATGGATAACTCGACTGCAAAGGGTTAAAAGTTGGGGTAAGCACACCAACCCAGCAGATCGGGGAGGCTGAAGCTGAGTCTGCCCACATTTCCAGCCCTGTGGATCGCATCTTGGGCCTCGGCGAGCATCCCAAGGCGGATAAGGAAAGGTGCTGTCCTCATGAGGTTCTCCAGCTGGAGCCAGGCCAAGGTGCTGATGTTTTGGTCCTGAAGAGGCTGGGGGAAAGCCTTGCGGTCCAGGTTTGTTGCTTAACGAGGGCGTTATCGCTCTGCCGTTATCTGCTCTATCGTTATCTGCTCTCTGAGGGAGTGAAAGGGGATTTAGATGGTGGCACAGAGGGTAACAGGCACCTTTCAGCGATAAGGAGCACAG
>NW_009258770.1:565070-590474 GCF_000687185.1 Egretta garzetta | reverse complement strand
CCCCCAGGACTGCCACCAGCAAAAGAACCCACAAGCATTTTCCTCCTGGAGCCAACCGCCATCAAAGGGGCAACCTCTGGCAAGGGCTGTGCGACCGCTGCCACTGGCATCCTGCGTGCTCTGGGAAGGCATCCCTTCAGCCTGTCCTGCTCTGGGAAAGCCTGTGGAAATGTGGAAGGTCAGTTGATGTTTTTTCTTTTTTTCTTTCCAGATAAACTTTCATCTTCATTCAACTCATGTCCATCCCTTTGCCTTCCCCACACAAAGCTGAGAGCACTCTGGAAGATGCTCCACGGTAGCAACCTGGTATCGCCCTCAAGAGCTTTCCCAGAGGGCGATATTTACCCTTTCCATTCAGCTCCATGGTTAGATCCTGAGTCACTGGAAGGGCCCCAGTGCTGAGCAAACACGAGGGAGCTGGTGTTCGAGCATCCCTGCTGCTTTCCAACCTGCAGCGATGCATTCGGGGGAGCTGCCGGCTCTCCCTCCAGGGGTTAATCATAGAATCATTTAGGTTGGAAAAGACCTTTAAGATCATCAAGCCCAACCATTAACCTAACCCTGCCTTCCCACCACTAAACCCTGTCCCTCAGCACCTTGTCTGCCCGGCTTTTAAATCCCTCCAGGGATGGGGACTCAACCGCTTCCCTTGAGCAGCCCCTTCCAGAGCCTGACAGCCCTTTGGAGGAAGAAATTTTTCCTAATGTCCAACCTAAACCTGCCCTGGCACAACCTCAGACCATTTCCCCTCATCCCATAGCCCGTTACCAGGGAGAACCAGGCAGCAAAACAAAGACTTCCCATCAGAAGTGATTTACAGAGCTCAGGACTATGGTTTGCACAGGTTTTTTAAATGCTGGAGAGTTCCAGCAATGTCACTTCTTGGTGGCGGGGGGAAGCAGTTTCTGTCCCACCTCCCCAGCCAGGCAAGCCCCATGCCAGGCCAGCCGAGAGGGCACCAGAGCCTTAGAAAAAGAGAAACCAGAAGGATTGGGAATTGCTTAATTAGAAACAGTTTTCTCCTTTAATGTTCTGCAATTACTCTGAGGTCAGTAGAATTATTAGTAGTATTAATCACTGAATTTCCAGAGAAATAAAGTTAATAGAACCATAATTGGGGCATACCGTACAGCAATAATTGCTAAGTGCCAGCAGGCAGCTAATTAAGTCTTCCAGCCCTTCTCTCTAGTCAGATCTTAATTTATTCTAAGTCGGCATCATGGATAACTCGACTGCAAAGGGTTAAAAGTTGGGGTAAGCACACCAACCCAGCAGATCGGGGAGGCTGAAGCTGAGTCTGCCCACATTTCCAGCCCTGTGGATCGCATCTTGGGCCTCGGCGAGCATCCCAAGGCGGATAAGGAAAGGTGCTGTCCTCATGAGGTTCTCCAGCTGGAGCCAGACCAAGGTGCTGATGTTTTGGTCCTGAAGAGGCTGGGGGAAAGCCTTGCGGGCCAGGGTTGGTGCTTAACGAGGGGGTTATCGCTCTGCCGTTATCTGCTCTATCGTTATCTGCTCTCTGAGGGAGTGAAAGGGGATTTAGATGGTGGCACAGAGGGTAACAGGCACCTTTCAGCGATAAGGAGCACAGCACGGGGAGGGGGGGTTTGGGGGGGGGTTTAGGATGCTGAGGTAAGGGATTTCCCAGTCCTTCTTTCGAAAAGGGAGTTCCTTCAGGATTTGATAACCCTCAGCAAGTCCCTTAGCAGTAGAGGAGAGCCTGGGTTCCAGCCTCCTGTGAACATACCGCACCATCGCCCACCGCAGGTGCTGCAGCCCAGCTCGCCCTGGCGCTGGGGTGGATGAGCCCCTGAGGTACTTCAGAGCCAAGAACCAGAAGAAAAGGCAAAGAAGAGTAGAAGAAAACAGTTACCTTCGCTAGCCCCGCTCTTGACTCTGGCAACGCAGTGAGCTGAGGGTTAAGATGAAGGGTAAGCCGGGGGGCGTAGGGGTTAAGATGAAGGGTGAGCACTTGCAGAGCCCGGGGCATACGGGGTAGACAGGAAAGGCCGGTGGCAGTGGGAGCTCAGGAAGGCACACCACCATTTCGACATCCTCCAGAGCAGCTTGTCTAACTCCAGTCTACTCAATCACACCTGAGACACCTTCTTCCTCCTACAGCCAGATTTGCAGACCCTCAACCCCTCACACTGTGCTTGTCCCCAAGCCCAGGCTGGCTCCGGGGGCAGTTTGTAAGCCCACGGTGCCACCCTCTTGCCAGCTGCAGGGAATCAGAATCACAGAATCATTTAGGTTGGAAAAGACCTTTAAGATCATCAAGCCCAACCATTCCCCTAACCCTGGCCATCCCATCACTAAATCCTGTCCCTAAGCACCGTCTGCCCGGCTTTTAAATCCCCCCAGGGATGGGGACTCCACCACTTCCCTGGGCAGCCAGAGCCTGACAACACTTTCGGTGAAGAAATTTATCCCAATGTCCAACCTAAACCTGCCCTGGTGCAACTTGAGGCCGTTTCCTCTTGTCCTATCGCTTGTTACTTGGGAGAAAAGACCAACGCCCCCCTCCCTCCCCCCTCCTGCCAGGCAGTTGTAGGGAGCGATAAGGGCTCCCCTCAGCCTCCTCTTCCCCAGGCTGAACAACCCCAGCTGCTCCCCATCATCCTGGGGCTCCAGACCTCTCCCCAGCTCCGTTGCCCTTCTCTGGACATGCTCCAACACGCCCTTCCCGGCAGGCTCATCCCCTTGCTGCCCTTGCAGGTGGGATCCTGTCCCCATTGAGCCCCCAGCCCTTGCTGCCCCAGTAGCTTTCACCCTGCCGGGGGCTCTCCCCGGGTGCTGCGGGGTCTTGCTGGCTGCGGCAAACAGCATCTGCCCTCGCTCCGCCGTAGGGGCTCCTGCACGTTGATGCCGGTGCGTTTCCAGAAATTTGAGAACACACGAAAATGTTCGCATCCGAACTCTAGAAGGAAATAATAATTGCAACATAATCGCATTAGCGCCAACTGCAAATTACCCAGGAGTGGAAAATGAGGAGGTTAAAGCTGACCAAGTCAACAATACATACTAAAGATGCAACAGCCGGCATGGCCATGCGTTACAAATAAAACTCAGGTTTAACCTGGAGAGTCAAAACAGTTTTAGGTCGCTTGTGCAGACACGGGGGGTAGCGTCTGCTCTCCCCCATGTACGGCCCCAAATGAATGCTGCTGAGCGACACCCTACGGTGACAAACCTGAAATCCAAATTTAGCCCATCCCACAGCCTATTAAGAAAATGAAACCTAAATTTCTGTTTTATTTCCAATGCCCGATGTGGTGAGGATAAGCAGCCGTGCCACCTCCGCTTGTGCACGGTGGTTCGGTGATTTAACCCTCCCAACGCTGCTGTGGAGTCTTCAAAAAAGGCACCCTGGACTTGGATGGGGAAAAAAAAAGCGCTGTATGGAGGAGCGGAGAAATTCAGGCTTGAACAGGGACAACGCTTCACTTGGATAGGG
This sequence comes from Egretta garzetta, assembly GCF_000687185.1. Classification (NCBI taxonomy): domain Eukaryota; kingdom Metazoa; phylum Chordata; class Aves; order Pelecaniformes; family Ardeidae; genus Egretta; species Egretta garzetta. The sequence continues at coordinate 587,017 of NW_009258770.1, read as the reverse complement.
CAAGGCTTCGATGCCAACACATATATTTATGATTCTAAATGAAGGGTTCGGGGCACTGGGGCCACAGGCTGCCCGAGCGAGGCGCTGCCAACGCGGCGATGCTCTGCCAAACTCCCCGTTGCGACGGCACAAAGCTCAGCCCGTTGCCCTCCAGCGTGGGGCAGGCGTGCCCGTGGGCATTAGCCAGCTTTCAGGCATCGCACCAGTGAAAAGGCACGTTTCCCAGTGCCCAGCCCTGCAGGGAGACTGGGCCGAGCTGGGACAGGTCACCCCAGGGACCCCCCACGGCCAGGGTGCTGCGGCGGCTGGGCCAGAGGCACCGCTGGAGACGCCCGTCTGCGCCTGCTCTGCCTTCCTCTCTCTTTTTTATTTTTTTTTTTAATGTGAAGGAAGGGAGAAATGAAACCATATGTTTGGGGAGGTCGGGGACGGATTCCAGGGAAGTTTTGTTCTGCTTTAGTGTTAAACATTTCCCTGGCGCTTTGTCTCCGTGCACGGTGTTGGTCTTTGTTTTAAGCGTCGTAATTATCCCACAGCGCTGAAAGTAAATAAACCCCCGACAAAGCATCTGAGCGGCTTGCACGGCTAAATTCAACCTCCCATCTTTTTTTTTTTTTTTTTTTCTCCCTTTGCATAGGGGCCATTGGGAAAAGAAAGCGATGTTTCTCCTTGAGGCGCAGAGCTGTGCTGGAATCATCTTTATTTTTTTTAATTATGGTGGGTTTTAAGCGCAATCCCAAACTGCGCTGGAGAGCTTAAGTGCCACTTGTTAAATTTCCTAAAGGCGGGAGCGTGGGACCCCTCCAGAAGTGGAGATTTCCCTGGAAAGGGGCCTCGTGTTGCGGCTGGGCTGCGGGTCCCGGCATTGCTGTGTTTGAACCAGCCCGGGTGGGAGGGGAGGGCAGTGCAGCCGGGGTGGGATTTTGCCCAGAGGTTTTAGCCAAAAAAAAAAATAAAATCTCTTCTTCATTCCCCTCCTGATTTTCACAGAAAAGCAAAATTTAGAAGGAAATCTCCGGACTGACAAGAGATGATTCAAAAAGCGGCCGTGCTTCCCAAGCGGGGGTTTCTGGCTAATTCAGAGCATCGTTACCGGGGGCTGTCTTACCTCCTCTTACTATTTGCCTTGTACTTAGGAATTCCTCTGGCTTCACATCATTTCTGCTCCTCCTCTGAGCCTCCCCCCGCCCTTTCCTCCAGCTTTGCTGTACTTCTAAAAACATCAACATTTCCAATTTTTCAGGTTTCCATTTTGGGTTTCCCCTGCAAGCCACAGGCTCCTCTCCCACCCCCCCACTTTCTCCTGGCACCTCAGCTTTGCCCACCCTGGGACGGGTCCCCATATCCCCCCGGACAGAGGCGGCAGTGACATGGACCTCACCTTGACCGAGTGCCGGGGGTGAGCACCCTCCCTGTCTTAACCATTACACCCAGTAGGTGCATTAACGGCAATCCCAGCCCGGGCTGGTGCCCACCCCAGGGGACAGGGTGGCCTTGTCGCAGACGGCCCGCTGGGCTCCTGGGCTTTGGTGTAGCGTAAAATGGGCATTTACAGCAGTGCGGGATCTCGAGCAGTTACAATGCCACAGCAGGGCGAGAAGCTTCGGGAAGAGCTGAGTTGCCCAGAGCTGGAGCCATGAACGTGCTGCAGCAATGCTGGACCCATGGGAGGAGCAGCGGGAGGCTTTGGTGAGTTGTGGCATCACAGAATGGTTTGGGTTGGAAGGGACCTTTAAAGGCCACCTAGTCCAACCCCCTGCAATGAGCAGGACATCTCCACCTGGAGCAGGTTGCTCAGAGCCCCGTCCAGCCCAACCTTACACGTTTCCAAGGATGGGGCATCCACCACTGCTCTGGGCGACCTGTGCCAGTGTTTCACCATCCTCCTCATAAAAAACGTCTTCCTTAGATCTAGCCTGAATCTACCCTCTTCTAGTTTAAAACCATTACCCTTTGTCCCATTGCAACAGGCCCTGCTAAAAAGTCCGTCCCCATCTTTCCTATAGGCCCCCTTTAAGTACTGGAAGGCTGCAGTAAGGTCTCCCCGGAGCCTTCTCCAGGCTGAACAACCCCAACTCTCAGCCTGTCCTCTTAGCAGAGGTGCTCCAGTCCTCGGATCATTTTCGTGGCCTCCTCTGGACCTACGTGGCTGGCTCACGTCCAGCTTTTCACCCACCAGTACCCCCAGTCCCTCTCCGCAGGGCTGCTCTCCACCCCTTCACCCCCCAGCCTGCGTTGATACCAGGGGTTGCCCCGATGCAGGCGCAGGACCTTGCACTTGGCCTTGTTGAGCCTCACGGCTCCCACATCTCTTTTTCTTCCACTTTTCACCATTTCCCCTGTATTTCAGTTGCAACTCTTTCTGATGCAAACTCGGGGCAGTTTTCATTTCTCACTGCTTTATGGCACCAGAAGAGCTCCCCCCACCCCAGCACAGCCCTGCCCTTGGCGCAGGTCAGCACCCATGGGTGCTGTTTCTGCCCTTGCTGGGGACAACGGCTGTAAACCAGCTGGCTGGCAGCTCTTTGTGCTTCGCTGGGTAAGCACCTTCGAAGCAAACGCTTTGCTGCTCCCAGGCAGAGCGCACACTGGAGCCGGCGTTTGGGATTTTGGAAAGCAGCATTTATTCCAAGGGGGGTCAAGCAAAACACCCCAAAGTTTAGCGGCAGCATTTGGGCTTGCAAGGGCATTTCCACCCATGGCTCAGCACAACTGAGCACCACCTACAGCAAGAAACATAAAGGAACCCACTGCTGACTTTCCTAGACATAGGTGCTTTAAGAAAATAAGAATTTCAAGCTTTATAAACTTGCTGAATGAGAGGCCTGTCTCATTTATCACCTAAATAGCACTATCAGTGTCCGCTCCATGCTGCGGGCTGGGTTCTGGCACTGGTGATGGACAGTGCTCTCAGCACAGTGGATAAAGAGATCGATAAGAAAACGTAGCCCGGGGGGCTGGAGGTGCGACAAGGCAGCTGTGGTTTCAAAACCTTGCTGGGACCTTTATTAAATTCATTTTGTGCTTCTGAAGCCAATCGGTGCCTTGTTGGGTTACACGTAGCTGCGAACTACTGGCCTGGAGAAGGCACAAAACATGTCGCTGCCCCAGGAGAGCAGCGTGGGGCTCCATCGGAAGACCAAGAAGCAGGGAAATGTGAAATGCAATTAACTTTCAAAAAAAAAAAAAAATATCAAACCACCTCCCCCCCCGTCCCTGCCTTCTCCCGCTGAGCACATCGAAACCTGAGAGCGGGAGGCACGGCGCTTGCAGGAGGGCGGCTTGTCCTGCTGTTGCAAAAGGAACTTTACAAACGATGCAATGCTGAAATGAGGCATTCGGGTTGGGGGGGGTTGCATCGTTGCAACCTCATCTCTTTTCGGACCGTCTTTGCACCTTGCCGTCTCACGAAGCAGAGCCCATAAGCCACCCCCGGGCTACAGCTGCTGCCCATGGCTCAGGAACCAAGCACGAAAGCATCCGGGGTGCCCCATCACGTGGGGCTTATACCAGTTTGTCTCTTCTCCCTGCAGCCCTTTGGGGCCCATCCTGGGGGCTGCTAAATTCAACCAGAATCAGGCTTTTCTTTCCCCATCTGACCTGGCATGGCCTGAAGTCAGCCCCGTCCCAGCCTTGGGGCTGGAGCGGGTGTCACAGGGCATCGCGGCCACCTCCAGCCTTGGAACGAGCCACCCCACATCACCCTGGCTGGGTGCTGCCTGGCTCGGGCTGTGGTCGTGGGCTTGAGGCCACTCACTTCTCCAAAGCCTCTAGATGGCAATCGCTTGCAGCTCTGCTGAGGCGCTGCCGACACGGAGCTCGCTGGGAAAGCCGTGGCTCGTCGAGCCGCCCGCTTTATTGCCGACCCCCCTTGCTGTTGCGTCCTGCCTGGGAAGCGGGCATGCTCGGAGCCTTTCTCAGCATCCTTTTCGTGTTGCTACCCACTAGTTCGCCGTGCGGCGGTGGCGCCTCCCTGCCGCTGCAGCACCTCTCTGTGCTTTGGGGGGGGCGAGGAGCAGGAGGGCAAGCTGGGGAGCGTGTCTGCCATCACCCCAACGCCAGCCTCTGTGTCCTGCAGGGGCCCAGCAAACCCAGAGAAAAATACAAATTAAATCATCTGGTTTATTCCCAGCTGGCTGGAAAAGGCTTTTCCCATTGCATCGGAACTTACAAGTGGCTTTTTAAGTGCAGAGGGACTGGCCAGGCAAGGAAGGCCTTGCAGGGAACTGGGGTGGGCTGAGCTCAGGGCACCCCCCAATTTGCCCCCCCCAGCCAGGAGCCGCTCACCAGGTGCCCCATGTGGGGCTGTGGTGGGCAGGGGCGAGCTGGGTCCTGCTGCAGATGGGTGAGACTGGAGCAGCTTCAAGCCAGGACGCAGCAAATATCGGCCTCCCTCGGTGCTGGGGAGAGCATCGATCACGGCCCGACATCGTCAAGAGCAATGACACAGGCAGAGCGCTGCCACGCGCGGCTCCGCAGCCGTCCCTGCCGGTCCCTGGCTATGGATGCAGTAAATTGCATTTGCTGTGTTAAGAAAGGAGAGCGCTTCCAGCCCAGGGGACTGCTCAAAGCAGCCACCAGGCAGATAATATGGCAAATAGCGCCAGTTTTCTCTGATAAAATATAATCACAGCTTATTTTAGCCCCAGGGATGGGAGATGGGGAAAAGCAAGAGTCATCCTCCAGTTTTCTGCGTGCTCACCCTTACACACAGGCACTTTTGCTTTCTAATTTCCATCTCTGCTTTCCGCAAGTTACTGAGCTGCTGCAGGAGCTGGCAGCAAGGCAGAGCTGAAGGAGACCCTCAATTTGCTGTAGCTGCTGCATCCTACCTCTGGATAAGGAGAAGGCTCGGCTCATCCCACAGTCCTGGCTCATCCCGCAGCTCCGGCTCATCCCGCAGCCCCGGCTCATCCCGCAGCTCCAGCTCATCCCACAGCCCCAGCTCATCCCACAGCTCCAGCTCATCCCGCAGCCCCGGCTCATCCCGCAGCCCCAGCTCATCCAGCTCTCACCTTCTGCCTTCATTTTCCCAGGTAACAACTTTTCTGCAAGTACAAGTTCAGATTTTTCAAGGAAGGTGCCTGGACCCCCCCACCCCGAGTGCATCGACTCTTTTCACCCCCATGAGAACCATCTGCAGGTGTGAGCCAGGGTGGGAAGCACCAAGAGCTCCAGCAGAGCAGCTCGGTGATGGGCACACTCACCAATTACACACCCCACCCCACCCCAAAAGGGGGCTGCTCGTTCACCCCGGGTCAGAAACAGGACGACCCACTGGCATGCTGGGTGCCAAAGAGCTCTCCCAGCATCTTTGGAGCACTGGTTTTCCCTGGTGAGAGGTTTGCCCAGGGCTGGAAGTTGCCTCGGGACCAAGGACAAAGGGCCGCAGGAGGGAACAAATAGAAAATTATGAACCATTATAGAAAATGACAAATCATTAGAATAATAAATAATGCAGTAAGAGGTAATTAGTTATCTCTATTTATGCTGTGCTGCCTGGTTATTGATTTAGATGTGTTTTCAGCCTAGGTGGCCCTGGCTCCTTCAGGATTTCATCTGTATTTTTCCACCTTTCCCACCCTGCTGCAGGTCTCTGTGGGACTCGCGCTCTCCTGGATGGGGAACCAGTCCCGAATTTCCCTGGCACCGACCGTCCTGCGCCAACGCTGGGTGCTTCTGTGTCTTTCGGCACAGATGTGGCCACGCATGTTAAGGTCAGACTGTGGGGACAGAGAAAGGACCCGGGACTGAACCCTGGGAATAACAGCATGGACGTGGTTGCATCCCATCCCTGGACAGTGCTGTGGTGTCAGGGGCACCAGATGTCTCCGTTACTGCCCAATTTGAGGTGCCTAAGGAGGTCACTTCCATAAAAGAGGCAATTATTTCCTGGGAGCCATTTGCTAATGTAATTAAGCCTGCTTTTATGCCTGGCTTTAGCAAAGGGCTGAGAGCAGGGCTCCTGTGAAAAGCAAAGGGACCAATTCAGCAATCACCACCGCCATGTGTCAGTCCATCCCAACCAGGATTCTCTTTCCCAGAAACGGGTCAGGTCGGCTCCGGCTGGATCTCACCGTCGGCCTCTGCTTCAGGAGCTGAGTTTTCCCAGTAGCTGCTGGTTTGGGGCGGAGTGGCAAGGTCGGGGGGCCCCGCCAGCTTGGGCTTGGCCGTATGGAAATCTGCTTATGGCATCTACACACCATCAGCCAAGTTTCTTGGGTCACTCTCCTGAATTCAGCTGTGTAACCTTCAGCCAAATTGTACTTTCTGGAGCTCATTCCAAGAGTTTCCAGTCAGTGAAAAATTTAAACTCCCTGTGGAAAAGCCTGGGATAAATAATAAGGTCACATCACCAGTGGTTTTTTGCTTTCTTGTCATTGTAATCATAGAATCATAGAATCACTTTGGTTGGAAAAGACCTTTCAGATCATCAAGTCCAACCGTGAACCTACCCCTGCCATCCCATCACTAAACCCTGTCCCTAAGCACCTCATCTACCCTTCTTTTAAATCCCTCCAGGGATGAGGACTCTACCACCTCCCTGGGCAGCCCATTCCAGAGCCTGACAACCCTTTCTGTGAAGAAGTTTTTCCTAATGTCCATTCTAAACCTGCCCTGGTGCAACTTCAGACCATTCCCCCTCGTCCTATCGTCCGTTGCACAGAAGGGATAGAACGGCTGTGCCAGGGATACTCCCCGCGCAGCATCGCCCCTAAGTGTAAATGATGGGGTTTAATGCCTTGTCGTATCGGGTATCTTGGAGGCAATGGAGCCTGGAGGAGTTTCTTCACTCCTTTTCTCTTAGAAAATCAACTTAGTACAGATGTCGCTATGAGCAGTTTTATTAAAATAAATAGGAAAGGGCTGTGCCCCCAGAGGCCACCCCGCTCCTTTTCCCAAACCTGGTGGGAGCAACCACCAGCATCTGCCAGGGCAGAGCAGCCGTAGAAACAGCAGCTCCAGCCCTTCCCTCTCAAACGCAGCTTTAATTAAAAAATAAACTGTCAGACACCATAAAAAATTAAAACTTAAATGCCTTTAACATCCATCTGCAAGTCTTCCTAGCAAGCCTGGTGAGTCAGAGCGGCTGGCGCTCCCTGCCTGTCCTTGAAAGGCTCCATGTCCCCACGCAGGAGCCCGGGTCCTGCTGCCAAAACCTGAGGTTGTCCCCCCGCCCCCGTGGGGTGGTGTGCGGGGAGCGTCCCCACCTCCCGATGCAAGGAATGGAGGAGCCTGAGCCCCCCCTGCAAGCTCCCAGGAATGCGTAAGGGCTTTCATGGAATTTTGTAAGGATTTTGCAGCTGCTTGGTGGGGGAGGCAGATGTCACCCAGGTGGGGAGGAGTTTTGTAACCCCACGGCAGGGCCAGTGCAGGGGGAGCTACAAATGGGCCAACAGGTCCAGGACTGGCCCCGCTCTGTTTTGGGGGTCACAGTGATGGGGACAGCCAGCAACCCCACAGCGGGACCTTGCATCTGCCTTATCCTGCTCTGAGCGCTGGGATCCTTTCCCCATGCCAGGAACTGGGGCTGTTTATCACCGCTCTGCAAGGGGAAAGATTTAGAAAATTACAGTGCTGCTTCCCTGCCAGGCCACCACTAAATTATTTAATATCTCTTCTGGAAAATCAGCCCGGTGTCTGTCGTGGAGGGAAGCTCCCCAGGCTCTGCCTGGAGCCTCGGTCTGTCCCCTTTTTTTTGCATTCATCTGGTTTTTTGCTATTGCTGCTCATGGTAAAGGCGGACGTCCCCCTGTCCAGCAGGCCGGGGTTGATAAAACTCACTCAGCTTCCAAGCGGGCTGCTGCTCTTGTGTGATTATTCCTTTTAATTACTTCCCTCCGTAGCAGAAGGCAGATGCAAAGCTGCCAGCTCGGAGCGCTGCTTGGCTTTTGCCCTCGCATCTGCGGCCGCTGGCTTTGATGATTCCTCTCGGAGCCGTCACTCTCGGTGACGCTGGCCGGGAGGACAAGCAGCAGCGCTGCGGGCGCTCCGCCGGCGCTCCGAGCCGTGGCCGTATTCCCGCTGTCCTCACCCGGCAATCGCCCTGAGGCCTCCCCCGCAGCCGCTTCCAAATCGTTATTGCAAAATATTTCCCTTCCCGGTGGTTTTCTGGATATTTGGGCGCTGGATGGGCAGGGATGCGTTGGTCAGAGCAGAGGATGCAGGAGGGGAGGCCGTGGCTGGGTACCAGACCCTGTCGCATCTGCCCAAGCCAGGGTGCTCTGCCCCCGGGTGCTGGGGACGTGTGCCCGACCCATGCGGTTGCCGGCCACCGATCCGCCCGCGCTGCCGGCACCGGGGCAAGGAGCAGGCACGGGTGGTTCTGGGCAGCAAATGCGTTGGCTGAGGTGGAGGGGCACAGGGGGAGTGATTACCCTGGGGTCAGAGCAAGCTTGGCGTGGCTGAGAAAATAAACCCCAGCCCTACCAGTTTTCTCTCCCTCCGGATCGATTTGCTGGGTGTTTATTGACCGTCAGGAGCGACAGGCTGTCCCAGGCACATCCTGCTTTGCCTTCCTTCATCCCAGGCTCGCTTGGCTCTCACTGATGGCTTTGCCCTCACCTCCACATGGGAAAAACCCAGCTCGTGATGAAGGACAGGGAAGATGATGCTCAGCAGGAGCACCACCACGTCATTGAGAAGAGGAGGCTGAGGGGAGCCCTCATCACCCTCTACAACTGCCTGGCAGGAGGCTGTAGCGAGGTGGGGGTCGGCCTCTTCTCCCTGGTAATGGGCGATAGGATGAGGGGAAATGGTCTGAAGTTGCCCCAGGGCAGGGCAGGTTTAGGTTGGACATTAGGAAAAATTTCTTCATAGAAGGGGTGGTCAGGCACTGGAAGGGGCTGCCCAGGGAGGTGGTCGAGTCCCCATCCCTGGAGGGATTTGAAAGACGGGTAGATGAGGTGCTTAGGGACGGGGTTTAGTGGTGGGATGGCAGGGTTAGGGGAACACTTGGACTTGATGATCTTAAAGGTCTTTTCCAACCTAGACGATTCTATGATTCTGTGATTTACTCCCTACTCCCTCGTAGGAGCACGCATGCCGCAGCCCACAGATCTATTCCAGGAGAAATCAGACTAATACACTTCCCGGCAGGGCTGTGAATAGAAAGAGGGTTTTACGCCGCTGGTTGCAGCTCGCCCTGTGCTGAGGTCCCCCCTGTAAAGCAGCAGAACCCGCCGGGGGTTTGCTCTCAGGAGGCTGAGGGGTCCTTAGAGGGGCCAAAGCCAGCAGTGCCCACCCTGGCCCGCAGCCAACGCTGCAGGGACAACGTGCACCTCAGCAAAGCACTCGCACGAAATGGTGACGTGCAATGCGCTCGCACAAAATGGCGACGTGCAACGCGCTCGCACAAAATGGTGGCATGCAGCATGCTCGCACAAAATGGCAGCATGCAACGCGCTCGCACGGAATGGCGGCGTGCAAAGCCCTCACGTGAACCGGGCTGTGAAGGAGCACGTTGCTTGTTCACAGGAGCTTTTGAGCAATGATGGGATTTGGGGAAATTTGCAGTCATTTGCGAGCCAAGGAGCCCTGCTCTGCCCCCTGCATGTCATTCCCCACCCTCCGTGGCTGCTGGCCAGGAGACGTCGCTTGTCTTAGAGGCCAGGAGGCGTTTAGAGCAACTTTGCAGCATTAAATACCCGTGTGGGTTTTTCTGAACTTCCAGCTGAAATTTCTAAGGCCTTGACGCCTGCCGTGGTGTTCTCGGACACTGGATATATTCTATTTTAAGTCAGAGATCTTCCTTGAAAACATCAGCTTTTCTTCTGCGCTTCATGTCTTCCCGCCACCTCGTTATCCTGTCAGTAATTTCCTCCTTGGAAAGGCGAAACCTGGGTGCTTGCTGGGAATTTAGGAGCTTGCAATTAATCATCCTGTCATCCAGCCAGCCCTCCCCTTTCCGAGCTGCCGCTCAGCCCTGGGACTCCCCGGGCCTCGTCATGCCCGGCTTCGGGTGCGAGGACGCGCAGTGGCAGCAGCCAGGTCCCTGCAAAGCTCAGTCTCGGACGTCTCCTCTGAAACAAGTCCGGAGAAAGAAAACCTGTCTTAGTAGGATGAAAACAGGGGCAGAGAAAGGGCCACCCGCCACCTTCACCGCTGCTGTGGCGCACTTCGTTAGCGCGAGGTTAATTATACACCGAGCAACGGTCTAATCAGCAGTGACGTGGTTTCCCCACAAGCTGGCCACCAGCAAACACAGCTGCTGCAAACCCCCCCCGCCCCCTTGCCCCCAGGCGCTGCTGATTTTTGGCTTTTTGGTGGAAAAAAAAACCCAACAAAAAACCCAATGAAATTTATCCCTCCCCAAACTAAAAATTTCAGCCCTTGCAGGGTGAAGGTGGAGATCCTGCACTGGGAGCCGGGACCTGCCAGCGGCATGTCCCTTGTCCCCCGGAGGAGGCTGCTGCTGGCTGCTGCTCAGGCCGGGGATGCTACAGAAACAGCTGTCAATTGGCTGGTTTTGACAGGGTTTTTTTGTTTAATTTGTTTTCTGGAAAAAAAATTGGGGGTTAGGAAAAAAAAGCCACAATCTGACATGGCAAGGGTGGGCACAGGGTGCTGCGGGCCACCAGCACGGTTCCAAGACCTGCTCCTGAAAAACAAGGCCTTTGAAAAAGCCATCAGGGTTTTTTTTTTGCCTTTTCCAAGAGAAAAAGTAGAGCGTGGCCCTTCCTCAGCGGGACTGGCTGGTGGAGAGGAGGGGAGACCCCACGGGGTGTCCAGGTGGGATCCATCCAAACCTCGACACAGCCAGGAGGCATTGCTGGGGTTGGCTGCTGGGGCACATCCCAGGAGGAATCCAGGGGGATCCTCCAGCGCCGGGGAAGAAACTCATTCTGGGATGTGAGCTCTCGCTGCTCAAGCCCGGCTGAGCACAGGAATTGGGGATTTAGGGAAAAAATAGTGATGGTGAGTAAATAGGCAGAGGAAAATGGGGGCGGGGGGGGAAGCAGCAGCACGGCTTCCCTGGCACAGGTTGGGATAAACGCCACCTCTGATGGAAACGCCAGCGCTGGTGCTGAGCGATGATTTAATAACTGTGAGGAGCGAACCCGTCACAGCCAGCCGCGCCGCTCGGGCAGGGTGACTCACAGCGATCCGCCGCTGGGGACGAGAGGCTCCTTCCGAGCCTTTTCCCGACGGCGTGGGAAAGGCGAGTCCTTTGGGGGGAACCTTCATTTTTTATCCCTGCGAGGGATGCAAGACCCAAGCGTGGCAGCAAGGCTCCCTGGGGCTGGCATTTGGGAAGAGGAAGGGAAATCCTGTGCCCAAAGGAGCCCTTCCCAGGGCAAGGAGAGGAGGACGTGCTTTCCCCCTCCCGTCCCCCCCCATCATTTGAGGATGCACCTGAATGGCCACGATGAGGCTCTCTTGCTTTCCCTTCATAGCTGGCTTCACGTAACCCTTTTCCAACCGTTTTCAGGGGGAATATTTGTAATTACGGAGTGAAAAACGTGAATACTCTACAGTATTTTCTGAAAAGTTGCCATCTCCACGCACAGCCCTGCCAAAACACTGGCTGGCAGACGCGCTCGTGGGAAGCGGGGACGCGGGTGGGTGGGAGCGGCTCCGCCTCCCCACACGGGTAGTGGGTGCTTTGCCACTGACGGGGAGGGTGGCACCCGGCCCGCTCACCCCAGCGGGCAGAGGGGCGCGGGACAGGCTGCTTTGGGCAGGGGGCCGGGATGCTCTCGATGCCCAGGTCCTTCCCTCACACGCTCAGCCAGGGCAGGGATGCTCCACCGGCCGGACCAGCACGTCAAAGACCCCCCATCACCATCCAGCTCCAGCGATGGTAAAACGCGCCAAATGCTTCTGGGTTGGCTTCTGCCCGTAACAGGGTCGAGCATCGCACAGTGACAGCTCCTCAGGGCTCCCTGATCCCCAGAGACACTGGCACTGAGCTCCAGCAGCACAACCCACCACCGTGCCCTAAGGAGGAGGCCCACGTGGCCTTTGGAGCAGGCGTGGGCTGGCAGAGCAGCATCTGGAGGGCTCTCTTTATTCCTTTTTCATGATGGCGCTTTGCGCTACATTTTATGATGCACTTTCTGGAAGCAACGGTGAAGAGCATCTGCCGGCAAACACCTCCCGTGGCCACCAGCGCTGCTGAGCAGCACTCGAGCCAAGGGCAGCCGCTGAGCAGAAGCACTAACAGAGCTGGATGGCTTTCCATGGCTCATCCTTCCCGACTAAATCCTCGCTGAGCGGGAGAAGAGAAAGGGGCAAGGGGGCGGCTGTGTCTCTGCAAATCCTGCTCCATCACAGAGCGACATCAATCACCACCAGCCGGGGTCCCTGAGAGCCTGCTGCCGAATTCCCCATCTTTACGGTGCCAGAAAGAATTTAAAAGACAAATTTCACTGGCAGTGTTTGGCACCTCCTTCTTGCACTGCTTAATGCTCATCTCTTCCCGCAGAATGAGCTTTATGCATTTCACGAGGCCTCCTGAAGTTTTTCATGTTGCCTGAAGGGAGAAGTAATCCCCCTAATTTATTACAGCGACCTTTAGGAGGAGTGTGGGTACCCCAGATGAGATGTATGTGTGCATGAGGTCTGGCTGCCATGGGGTAAGGCAAAAACTGAGTGCCACCGTGGTAGCGATGAGCTCCAAGAGCCCCGATGGACCAGGCTGAGGAGCAAGCGCTGTACAGGCAGGTAAAGATGCTCACGTTCCTGCTCATGGGTCCAACGCCCCGTCCCGGGGCCAGTTATGCCGAGGCAGACTCATGGCCAGATGGACACAACCGTTTAATCTGCAGTGACATCAGCAGCGACACCTGAGCGTTTATGGCGCTGTCAGAGGGCAATAATCCTTCACGGCCATAAAAAAATCCAATTTTTCTTGGAGGGTGAATGACTGTCCAAGGGCTCTTGGCAACTGCTCTGGATATAGGCTGTGCCAGAGAACCAAAGCACAGCCCCGAGCGCCGGGGACCGTCAGCAGGCCCGAGCTCCCTCTGCAGAAGAGCTGTCCCATGGGCTCCTCCCGTGCAAATACCACACGGCTGCGGGCCATCTTAGTGCCCCATGCAGACCTCAAGCAGGATTCTGAGCAGCTCCTGTCGAGTGGTGAGTGAGTGGAGGCTGGCAGCAGCGGCTGGTCCTTCAGCTTGGGACCTGCTGGATTAAACAGGTCCCCAGTGCCCAGGCGAGGTGCGTAGAGGAGATGCCCAGCCCGGCGGGCGCTGGGGGTGAACACAGAGCTCAGAATCCCACCAGCACAGGAGAAAAGCAGCAGTTTGGAAGTTGAATTACAAAAGTCTGTGCTATTTCCCCATAATGAAAAGGGCAAACCCGCCAGCAGCCCGCCGGATTGCCAGCCTGCGTGGGCAGCCCAGGGTGGACGCAACGTCCGTCCCCATGTCTGTCCCTGCTGCCCGCGCTCTTCCCAGGTACATCCCGCATGGATGCTCCCTCCGCAGTGGTGCTCCCAAGCGAATTGCCATGGAAACAGAGCCAAGGCAAACAAAATCTGCCTTTGAGCAGCCACGGAGGGGGTCTCGGCAGGGGACGGGCTGCGTTCACTCCTGCTGCCTTCAGCCTCGGTCCCAGGGGCTTACGGCTCCAGAAACAACAGGGACACGGCAAGGAAACCTTGTCCCAGAGCTCCCTGGACATGATGCAACCTTCCCCGGGGCGCCGAGGGTTAATAATTCCCTATTTCTGTGACCGGGTAGGAGTTTGCAGTGATTTTGGTGCGCGCGTCAGAGCGCTGCTGCCTCTCGCTGCTGTGCTGGTGGGGACCAGCTGCAGGACAGAGCTGAGGAGCGAAACTCATTAAACCACAGGGTCTCAACTGCTTGCGCGTCCTCAGAAAAAAAAATTAGTCCCTGCTAATTTGCTCAAACTGTTGCACAGGCATAGGCATGACCATATTAGAGTGGAGATCTGGTCTCATTTTCCTTTCCAAGTGGCAGCGGCGGCTGGCTGAAGTCCCCTGTCCCAGCTGCCCCCCACTCTGCTCCGGCTCGTGGCCAGGAGTCAAGGAAAAGCGGCTACCAGATGGGAAACAAGGTCTCTAAATTATTTTTTAATAAATCTCAGTGTCCTATTGTCCAAAACCTCAGCAGGGTCAGGGGATCCCCCAGGGCACGGGCAGCCCCTGCCCCAAAGAGGAGATGCAGTGGGAGCAGAGGAAAGCCCGCACGGGCAGAGCGGGGACCGGCCGGGCGCCTCCTGCTCGCCGGCAGCGCTCTTCCTCCACTTTAAGGTGCCCAGAAGAGGAGGCTTTCCAAAACATCGGTTTCTGTTCAATCAGGGATTCCTCCGAAATCTGCCTCTCCTTGTCCGTGCGGGGTTCCCAGCCTCCGGCCCCTTTAGGGCGCAGCCGTTTAGCTGGGTTTCATCGCTGCTGCAGAGCTAACTTTGCCTTCTAGGCACTTAGGTATAAATAATCTTTTACTATATTAATTACTTTGCACAGAAGGATAAGACATAAATTATAACCCAATGGGTTATAATTGCATGTTCTTAACACGTGCGCCTCGTTACTAATTATCCCCATTCTCCCAAGCAGCTTAAAAAGCAGAAGCATTGAATCGCGTCTTCCAGGGAATAAAGCTGCTGAGGCAGGAGAGCGAGCCCCTTCTTGCCACCAAAGAGGGGTGAAATACTGCCACAAATACAAAAAGAGCCCCTCCTCCCCCCCCAAATTAAATTTAATTTAAATTTGCAGGCTGGTGCCTGCAGCTCCCCAGCGGGACAGGGATACCCACAGCAGCCCCGAGATCTTCCTCCTGTTCTGGGGGGCTTCGCTCCCACGTCTTTCCACTGGCAAAGCAGCTTCTCTTGGGTTTATACCAAAACGCCCTATACTTAGAGCTTTTTAACTTACATCTGCAAGGAGGGCTGTGGCTTTCCAGCAAGCACCCTTTGGGGCAGCAGCTGCTGGCTCCGCAGAGCCTGCAGTAAAGGAAGAGGCAAAAAAATGTCATTGGTGTGGCTATGAAGTGACCCCGTAAGACGACCTGCCAGCTACACGTGGTTCACTCCAGGAATTCACTAATAAAATATGGCGCTTGACATCCTCAGCTTGGGCAAGAGCACCAGACATCACCAGAGGGTTCTTGCTCTCTGTAGCCCAGGGAACAGCAGAAAAGCTCAAGAGCTTTCAAGTCCAGATGGCTGTTTCTGCTTATAGAAAGTGCCTTATACCTCAGAGGATGGACGTGTCACAAGAGGACAAATTTGTATCTGTAGTGCCCTGGGCTGCAGGGACCCACAGTAATGCCGTAGACCTCAGTGAAGCCACCTTGCATTTGCTCAGCTACAGAATAAATCAGGGTCTTGTCCTCAGGACAGCTTTTCGTAGCCTTCCTCAGCTGTCTTCCACACAGCCTCCTTCTGTTCCCCAAAACATTTATTCTCTACCAGGAGAGCCCATAGCCAGCACCCCTGAAAATCTTCCTTCCCTGGAGCTTTCTGCAGAGCCCTTGGGCTCCAGCCCCCAGCCCAAGGCTGCCTCCCCGGCAGCACAAATAACACTTGGGAGCTTTTTTGGACAAATTTCCGATCTCAAGACACTTGAAGTCACAGACTGGTCTATTCTGGTGACGACATTCCGAGAGCAGAAGCAGACTTGCCTGTGCTCGCAGCAGGGTGCGAGAACCATGCTGAGCCCTGGGTTTATGGTGCCAAGTTGGGCAGTGCCTAAGGATTAGGCTGAGACCAAAGATTTGGGGAGAAAGGGAGTAGCTGAGCCCGGCTTTCCTTTTACCCGCGTACCCACCCGTGTTGCTCTGTGGCTCTCTGGGGTTCCGGGGGGATCGGGGGGATGCAAGGCGGGGAGAAGCCTGCCGAGGCAGGGTGATGTGCTTCCCGAAGCCGCGCTCGCCGCAGCGCTCATCCGAGCCTCTATCCGGGGACTTTGAAACACCCAGCCCAGATCCCGCTACAAAAATAGTTGCCAGTCTTAATGTTGCAGGCAGTAACGCTTCAGCAAGCTCCTTCTGAAACCTCAGCTGAACCTGGGAACGAGCAGGGAAAACATGGTCCTTGTAGAGTTTGTGGGAAACCTGGGATTTTGTTGAAAGGGACCAATGGGCAGGAGAACAGGGAGCACGTTGTTTCTGCTCTTTTCCTGGTAGGGATACAGGGATACAGCAAGGGTTTTTTTCTCCAAATGGCAGATTTCCCCTCCTCTCATACCTCCTTTATTGCCGACAGCTTTGTTGTACAGCTTTCCTTGACAGCGTTTATTTTTAAGGATATATTCCATCCTTTATACAATGTATCACAGAGATACTTGGACATTCCATAGGTGGTGCGGGAGGCATTGCCAGCCTCGCCGAGAAACTGGCCCTGTCCAGACGGGCACTCATCCCCTCCTGGCTGCAGGCCCTGCTCCTGTTAGCAGCACCGCTCCAAGGAGCCCGGAGAAATTAGCTTTTATTATTAGTCAGTTGGAGAAAACGTTTCAGCAGCTCCTAAGATCACCTCCCCGTGTTAAGGGCACATCCCTGCTTTTGCTGAGCCTGGTTGTAGGAAGCTGGGGGATTTTTTTTCCCCCCCTTTTGTCTGAATTTCTGCAGGGGTGAGGAGCAGAGGGAGCCGCCCCGGCCCCATCTCTTTGCCCCGCACGTGGAGAAATGTTGCTACCAGCTGGCTTAGAAATGACGGTATTTTACATTGTGGATTTTAAGATGTGAGTAAAACACGCCTAAGCTCACAGAGATTTTTTTATGGTACCGTGGTGATTTCACGGGCAAAATGCTGCAGATGGAGCTGAGGAGCAGGAGGGGGTTCCTCCATCCCTAGTGAAGCCTCCTGGGGGAAAAAGCTGCCCCAGGGGTGGCTGCGTCCCGGGGGCGAAGGCGAGCAGCGCCGGGCTCAGACCCAACGGGGACGTTCGTCCTCCTCCTCCAGCAGCAAAGGGGACAAAACTCTCATGGCCATCGCGGCGGTTGAGGGGTGCCGTGGACGATAACCCGTGGTGCTGCGCCGCCTCCCCTTCCGACGGGATTTTTGGAGACGTCTGTGTCGGAGTCTCGCCAAGCGCATGATTGCTGTTTCAAATAATTACGCCTCAAATTAAAAATATCTCCTGAGCAGCCTGCAAAAGCATTTCTTCTTCAGTGCCGCGATACCTCAGCGGGGATAAACTGTGTGGGTGGGACCCGACCCGGGGCCAGGAGGCGACCGCCCCGTCCAAGATGTGGTGGGGATCTGCGCCCACGCCTCCCAGCCCCACGAGCTTTTGGTGCCATTGCTGTCGCAGATATAAACTGCGGGGGGCTGTGGCCAGTTCAGGGGATTTCTGAGGTTTTGGGGGATTTCTGAGTTGTATTTCAGTCCCGTCCATGCTCAGCGTGCGCCTGGTGGAGCGGCGGCAACCCTTCCCTCCCTTCTTCTCCCTCCCATGCTGCCGCTTGCTTTTCCATTTACCCCTCCGGCTTCACGGGGTAAACGGAAAAGCATCAGCTGGCGCCTACTTCACTGCTCTGAATGTGCGTCAAAAACCGGCACCATTTGCCACGGCCGATAAAATTTTCAGTCCTTTCTGTGATTTTTTTTTTTTTAATTTATTAATATTTGAGGAGAAAACAAGGTCAGCAGCCAGTGATGTCCTGTACCGATGGCGAGTGGCTTCCAGGCAGCAAAGCTGCCGTGCTGCTTTGGCCCTCTAAAAAAGACAGACATTAGCATACCTGGATTCATTACAAGTTTTGTAAAAACCCTGAGGATGCGGGGAAGCTTTGCCATTTAACTTGCAGAGCTGCCCGAGAAGGGACATTAACTAACCTAGGAGTGATTTACGCTCGCCGAAGGAACCTTGTCAAAAGGAGGCCACATTTTATGCGGCTTTCTCCTCTCGAGAAGAACACGATATACATTTTTCACAGGCTGGTAATTTAATAAAGCAACTTTTTCTTTTGGAAAGTGCAGACAAGGTAATTTTTGCTGGCCTTCAGGCTGGCAGAATGGCTGCTGGTATCGGCCGCAGCTTGAGGCTGTGATCTATCGTCCCGAGGGGGCCTTTAGATGCCTCTCAGCTGGCCTGGGGCTCTCCAGAGCTCAGCATGGGCAAGGACTGGCGCTGGGGAGGGCTCCTTGCCGGGGACCGCTCGGGAGCTCTATGGGCACCCATCCTGAATATTCTGGCTCCTCTGCCCTCCCTGTGGCTCCGGCCACGTCCTTCCCTCCCTTCTGCACATGGCACCTGGCTCTCGTGGTCACACCAAGTCACTTGGCTCCGGAGGCTGCTTCTCCTTCACGGCTGCTGGCCCTTGGTCCCACACCAATGCTGTAGGAGAGGGATGCGTCCCGCGGCGGGGTGGGATCAACCCCTGCCGGGCTGACACCCCCTGCTCCCACCTGCAGCAACCTTCCCCTCCACT
Organism: Egretta garzetta; assembly: GCF_000687185.1. NCBI lineage: Eukaryota > Metazoa > Chordata > Aves > Pelecaniformes > Ardeidae > Egretta > Egretta garzetta. The sequence goes on along the minus strand of NW_009258770.1, from coordinate 568,670 downwards.
TCTGTTTGCTTTTGGGCTTGGAAGGATAGCAAATCATTATTCCCCACCGCTCTGGCTTAACGCATGTCTTCATTTGCTATAATTACATGACCATTCTGATTTATTAATTCTTTTTTTTAAATTGCAACAGCAGCAAGCTAAGGGTGACAGGCTCTTTGTCAACCCCCCCCCTTGCCCCCCCCGCCCCCATCAGAGCCGTAGGCACGCAAGGTCGCGTCACGCATCATTTTCCTAATCGCATCGTACCGCCGAAACGCGTTGCTACAACTACAAGCGTTGCGTGCCGGGCAGCTCCTACCGCAGCGCTGCTCCTCTGCAGAAAATGAGCCATGTCTCCCTTTTTTTAGATATGTACTGGGGACAAGCCACGCAATTATCCTCAACTCGACCCCCTGCACTTTCCATGCTCCCATTTCCAGAAAACGCTGCGGTAATTTTGTTTGATCCCAGCTCCCTCCATCGCTCTACTTAGTTGATTTGATTTGGTTCAATATTGTCCCAGCGCCCGGCAGGATTTCAGGCAGCCCCACCTACGCCTGCCTGGCATCCCTCCGACTGGCCCGGCTGTGGCGCTGGTGGGGGCTCCACGAAAGCCCTCCCGCAGGTCTTGCAGATGTCCCCTGCAAAACAAGGTCCCACAGCCGGGTGGTGGTGGTGGCGGTTTTGGGTCCCAGGCTATGAGGAGTGCTCCGCCAGGACTTGTCAGCCCCCACGACGCTGCCATCACCCTGCATCCCTGGGACAAGACACACGAATCGACGCATCCGAGCGGCTGAGGCAGGGGAAAAGGCACATTTGGCTGCAGGGAAAAAGGTTTCTGTTTAGTGACCGTGATCATTTCCCCAGGCCCGTCTCACTGCTCATCCCCAAATTTCCCACCTTCCACCCATCCCACTCATGCCAACCGGCAGCTCCATCCCTTCACCCACCCAAGTGGGGGTTTATCTTCTATCCATCCCGGCACATCAAGTGCCAAGGCTGTCCCAGGTTTCTGCACGGCTCCAGCTTTGTTCAGGGTCTGGCTCTTTGACATTGTACAGGTGAAACCCAGGTTCCAAAAATCATTGTTGTGAAAGAAATGTCGAGGGAGGGGGCCTGGGGGGAGGTCAGTGCAACAGCGCTCGGTTTGGGGCCTGTGCAAACTAAAGCAGTATTTTATTGTGGTTTCTCCATTCCAAATCATCATTTTTTTCAGAGAATTGTTTGCAGTTTTGGAGGCGGAGAAGTGAAACTGGGGTTGTGGTGGCTTGCAGCAAATCAGAAGCTCCTGCAAAGCCTCAGGCGTGCAGCGAGCCCCGGAGAAGGCTGAGCAGGGTCTGTTCCTCCGGCTGCTGCCCATGGATGTGCTGGCACATGATGGCAGGGCCTGGTCACCTCCTGTCCTGGCTGCTCCCCAGCCCTGGGTGCTGCCCCAGCAGGTCCCAGGCTGCCCCCCCACCGCTCCCAGGGTGCTGGTGGAACCCGCTGGGGCCGGAGCCCCCACTGCCTGGTGTGCCCAGGATGGTCCTTGCAGCAAGAAAACGTCCGTTCTTTGTCTTTTTCAAGGAAAAAAATGATTTATTAGGCTTTGCGAAGGTGTGCTCTGGTTAGGTTATAGCTATTGATTCCTATAAATACACGTGTAGGACAAAGCAAGTAATCACATCCGCGCTCAGCCGACACGGGGCTGCGTTCGTGCGGAGCCTGGTAATTTCAGTGCAGCTATCGATTTCCCGGCCAGCCTCATTTCGTCCCCCAGCACCGTGCACGGGACGACGGTGCCTCTGGGATGGCTGCGGTGTTCACCCGGGACTTCCCACCGCTCCACCTGGCTTCCGAATGTGCCGATGGGCTCACATGTCCAGGCATACTGGGTGAAATCTCGTCATGCCTGGGAGCGGGTGGATTCACAGTGGCAGTAGGGCATCAGAGGACTCGGTTTAGGAGCAAACGACACCGGGCACGGTGCACGTGACGAGGAGGGAGTGGGTGCACGGCGGGGCTCAGCAACGCTGGCTGAGAAGGCTCTGCCGCTTCACCCATTTATTTGTTTTGCTGGTGAGACATAAAATATTTGCATTTGGGTTTAATAACTGCAGGGCTGATGATTGCATTCTTGGGTGAGAGGTGATGGGAGCTCTTGCTTATCTGCCTCTCCATCCAAGGGAGTTTTGGAGAACGCTCCCGGAGATGCGAGTTGTTCCCGCGGAGGCGCGGGGAGAGCAGCTGCAACGGCACCAAAGTTACGCTCCAAATTTTAAACTATCGTTGTGACTTCCAGCAACGTTTCCCTTGAAAGCAGACAGAAAAAAAGCCCAGTACCCCCGAACAGCGGTGCCCAGGGTGATACCTGGACTCGGTGGAGGCACGGGCCAGACTCTTTGCAGTGGTGCCCAGTGCCAGGACAAGGGGCCATGGGCACAAACTGAAGCAGAAGAGGTTCCAGTTGCACGGGAGGAAGAACTTCTTGACTTTGAGGGTGCCCGAGCCCTGGCCCAGGCTACCCAGGGGGGCTGTGGAGTCTCCTTCTCTGGAGATATTCAACCCCCGCCTGGACGCTGGCCGGTGCCCCCTGCTCTGGGTGAGCCTGCTTGAGCAGGGGGGTGGGACTGGGTGAGCTCCCAAGGTCCCTTCCAACCCCTGCCGTGCTGGGATTCTGTGAAACCCGGCCACCGCTGGTGCTGGGACAGGCAGCTGAGGCAGAAAACCAGCATCACCATTGCCCCCGCTGCTGCTTCTCATTTACCCCAGGCAATTGCCGCTGGTTCAAAAAAACCCTGATGGCCAATACTTTTTGTACCCCTTAATTAATTTCTCCCTTTTTCTGAGCAATGAAGAGCTGGGGGGAGCTCATCAAAGGGAGGAGCTTGGCTGCAAACACCAGGAACGAGAAATTTTATGGAAAGGAGGAATTTTTGCCCCCGAGGCTGCTGGTGGGAAATGTCAGGGCAAGCAGCTGCCAGAGCTGCCTGGGGCTTTCTTCATCACCATCACTGAACAAGAGGAGACCCCCAAGAACCACAGCTTTCCCAGAATCCCAGGATCCCAGGATGGCAGGGGTTGGAAGGGACCTCGGGAGCTCACCCAGTCCCACCCCCCTGCTCAAGCAGGCTCACCCAGAGCAGGGGGCACAGGACAGCGTCCAGGTGGGCTTTGAATATCTCCAGAGAAGGAGACTCCACAGCCCCCCTGGGCAGCCTGGGCCAGGGCTCGGGCACCTTCAAAGTCAAGAAGTTCTTCCTCCCGTTCAACTGAAACCTCTTCTGCTTCAGTTTGTGCCCATGGCCCCAGAGGAGATGCTCCAGTCCCCTCATCACCTTTGTAGCCCTCCTCTGCACTCTCTCCAGTAGCTCCTCATCCTTCTTGAACTGGGGAGCCCAGAACTGGACACAGTGCTCCAGGTGGGGGCTCCCCAGGGCAGAGTAGAGGGGGAGGAGAACCTCCCTCGTCCTGCTGGCCACGGTCCTTTTGATGCGCCCCAGGATTTCCACCCACCGGGCTTCCACTGGATGGTCTGCTCTCAGTTCAGCCCTCATGTGCCTTTTTGGCACCACCAGTGGGACATCCAGTGACATGGAGAGTGTCAGGCCGTGCTTTTCAGGCGTGATGGGGTGAGGGGGA
>NW_009258770.1:562269-565050 GCF_000687185.1 Egretta garzetta | reverse complement strand
GCTGGTGGGCTTTTGCCCTGACTGCTGCTCAGGAAAGCTCCCCAAAGCACCATCAGGATGCCGCCGTCTTTTGAACCAACCCCTGTTAGCAGCTCTTTGGGCTACAGCCGGTGCACCGAGAGGCACCGTCAGTATTCCAGCCCTTGTTGCAGCAGCAGTTTGGGTATAAAGCGGCTTTCCAAGGGCACTATTACTCACCGCTCTCGCAGAGACCCTTATAATTCATCTATTGTGCAGGCAGGATTTCTCGGGAGTGAGTTCCATTAAGCTGTGTGTGAGGGTTAATTAATTTTTAATGTTAACAACCTTTTCTTTGTATCACATGGCGGTTCATCAAGTTCCGAAGGGCAGAAAAAGCCCACCTTCTCGCAGCAGCGGCTCGGCTCTTTGCTGAGAACGTCTTTTAGCAATTATATATGTGAACGTAATTTTCTTTGCTTTATAGCTCTACCCTGTAATCTAGGGAAAGTGACATTTTCCACCGCACAATATGGGTTAGGCTTGCGTTCTGATGATGTTGCCTTTGCCAATAGATTTTTTCCCAGGGGCATATGGCACGCAATGTTACATCTGCTCCCATTTCCAAGAGAGCCTCTACCCTTTGTTGAATTTTTACAAATGCTATCAGTCTAAATAATCCGGAGGGCTGCTATGGCAACAAAACGAGAACTCAGTTTTTTCTCTCTTCCCTTTTTTTTGTTTCCTTTTTTTAACCCTGGAGTACAAGGGAGGGGGACGCTGGCTGTGTCTTCCAGCAGCCAGCAATGACGGTGTGGATGCCTTGGGATGGGGTTTGGGTCCCGATCAAACCCCACCACCCTCCCATGTCTGGCGGTGTTGTCCTACACACAGGAAAGAGCAGAGCAAAACACTCGAATGATCTCTTTGCACGGGCCGTGTCGCTCTGGTTTTGGCGCTGGATGTGACTTTTTTAGCACTGAAGATACCGGAGTGGGTAAATGAAAAGCTGCTCGTCACTGCCTGTGGGAAAATCCCTTTATCCCACCGGAGCATCCCGCCCTGTCCCACTGCGGCGGGGCACGGGGAGCCAGCGGAGGAGCAGCTTCCACCTATTGGGGAAAACCTGAATTTCTGCAGGCTTTGCAATGTCTCTAGAAGAGTCCACCAGGAATCTCCGAGCCCCTTTGAAGAGCTTCCCCTCGCCTGCTCCCCTGGCTGCTGTCATTGCCTTGTTAACCAAACCGTGCCCTCTTCATAACGCCACCCTCGTGAGCCTTGCTGTCTGGTTTGATCATTTTTATCCCCATTTCGGTGCTGCTTCGCTGGGAAGCCAACGGGGTGGGTTCTTTTATCAACAGGGGAAGCATGGTCCTTCATCTAATCCTCCCAGACCAAAGTTGTCGTGCAAGAACTTATTCCAGTAGTTGGAATGTGGAACTGCTCTGTGTCACCTGGAGATCAAAATTACAGAATGAATCAAGCCACAGTTCTGGCGTGAATTAGCCAGTGGCTCATGTGGGAATTAAAAATCAGTGAGGTGCAGAGCAGATGAGGTCTGCAAGGGACTTTTCAAGACTGTTTCTATTCATTCAAAGCAACTTCCAGGTCATGGCCTCCCAAGATCTCAGACACACAAATTCCCTTAATTTCTGCTAGGAAAAGCAGCCCCCCATTAGCCAGGCCCTGGTTTTGAGAAGCTGGCACCTATTCATGGGAGCAGGGTTTTTTTAGGAGAGTCCTAACGCCATGTCCCAAACACAGCTTTTGCGAGTTTGACCTTACCCATGGGGTGCTAAAACTTTCCAAAACCCCACTGTAAAAGAAAAACCCAGCACGCGTCACTGGACAAGGGCCAGCTCAGGCAGTGAAACAGCTGCAGCAGGGCATAAATAAATCAGATATAAATACGCTTTAATAAAGCAGCCAACATGATCCATCAAGACCTAGGTTCATCCGTGCTTTCTCCTGCCAGACCACCTTCACTGTGCACACACCCAGGGAAACCGAGGGATGAGAAAGTACAAGTATTCTGGGGTAAATGTTTGCCACTGATGCTGTTAATGACTATTTTTAAATCCATGCTTGTGTTTCTGGCGAATGCAGGAAAAAGAGCCTGGACTGATGCGTTAGGGGTAAGACTTGCCTTTGCTGGGAGCTGTTTGTGGCAGTGGCACCATGTGCCCGAGGCAGCCCTGCTTCAGCCCTTGCGCCAGTTTTTTTGTTAGCGAAGCTCCAGAAGATGCTACAGTCCCTTGGCTAAGCCGCCAGATTATCTGTGGGACCTCGTGCTGACCCTGTGTGTGTACACGGCCTCCTCATCCTCCCCAGCCGGAGCCGTGCGTTGGGATGAAGGCTCTCCAAGAAAACCAACACAAGCCCCACGGCCGTTCCTGGTGGGAGTGCTCCCCGAGGCCATTCCCACTCCATCGTGTGGCCACTGCAGAAGGTGCAGGGTCTTATACAAGAGCATCCTCCAGCATCTGAATCAGCACCGCAGAAATCTGGCTGCTGAAGCAATTAATTTAACGAGCGAGGAGAAAATAGGTGGCAGTTGGCTCACAAACGGGAGTTGCGCTGAGTCCTAGAGAAGATGCAAATTGTCTGGATAATTAGTAGCAGATAATCATGTCTGTGCATAAAGCGTGGCTAGGAAGGCCACCGCATTGCGAGCCCTTGCTCTCACCTGGGCTTTGTTTCCTTGGAGGGAGGGACTGGGATGGGCAGCGCGGGTTTTTTGGTGATATTCCTTGATGTGATGTGGTCAGCCCGGGGCAGAGGGACGCTCGGGCTGGGTACTTGCGTACTGCTGATTACGGCTTG
>NW_009258770.1:552627-562242 GCF_000687185.1 Egretta garzetta | reverse complement strand
ACGGCCCCTCTGCCCGCAGCTCCGTCCTGGCCCTGACCCATGGGCGGAGGACGGGTTTGCAAGGGGGTTGCAAGGATCCCCTGCTTTTGGGCGCTAAATTCTTCTCATCCTCTTGGAAACATGCACACTTGCTCAGGAGAGCTCTCAGCCATAAGAAACCTGTCAGACCGTTCTGGTACAAAGGTACTAAGCTAATAAAAATTGTCTATAAAATCAGACACAAGGCATTGCAGTTTTATTAAGATCTAAACTGTGCAGTCTGTTTTATTACCGTCCTTTATAAATTATCTGTCCAAACCTCCTGGTTAGGTCTATAACTAAAGACAGCCCCTATCCAAATTTATTGCATTTCAAAGACAGTGAATTACCTGCTCTACTGAAGAGGATGGCTCAAAGTTAAAACCTTGACCAAACTGAGCACCTCCCAGGGGAGCAATGGCATTGCCCAGCAGCTGGTTCGGGGGACGTGGTGCAAAATAGTGCCCGGGGATGTTCGGCACAGCGCGGCACCTGCACATCTCCAAACTTTGCTCATTTGCAGCGAGAAAAATGCATCAATTTATGGAGAGGAGCACAGGGACAGTGCTCTTGGCGTGATATCAGGTGGACCACGAGGGACGCCTGGAGGCCACTGCCGTGCCGGTGACACGGGGGCAGTGGAGCTGCCAGGACCCTGTGTCCCTGCAGGAGCTCCTGCCCCCACAGCGGAAGGGTATGGGCGGCATGGGGGTTCAGTGGAGGAAAATCCCCCTCACTGGGGTGGCTCTGGGGTGCATTAAGAGGAGCATGGCCAGCAGGGCAAGAGAGGTTCTCCTCCTCCTCTACCCTGCCCTGGGGAGACCCCACCTGGAGCACTGTGTCCAGTTCTGGGCTCCCCAGTTCAAGAAAGATGAGGAACTCCTAGAGAGAGTCCAGAGGAGGGCAACAAGGATGAGGAGGGGACTAGAGCATCTCCCCTACGAGGAAAGGCTGAGGGAGCTGGGCTTGTTCAGCCTGGGGAAGAGAAGACTGAGAGGGGACCTCATCAACACGTACAAATATCTCAAGGGTGGGGGTCACAAGGACGGAGCCAGACTCTTCTCAGTGGTGCCCAGTGCCAGGACAAGGGGCCATGGGCACAAACTGAAGCAGAAGAGGTTTCAGTTGAATGGGAGGAAGAACTTCTTGACTTGGAGGGTGCCTGAGCCCTGGCCCAGGCTGCCCAGGGGGGCTGTGGAGTCTCCTTCTCTGGAGATATTCAACCCCCACCTGGACGATGCCCTGTGCCCCCTGCTCTGGGTGAGCCTGCTTGAGCAGGGGGGTGGGACTGGGTGAGCTCCCGAGGGCCCTTCCAACCCTTGCCATTCTGGGATTCTGGGATTCTGTGGGATTTCCAGGATGCTTGTGAAATACCAGCAGAAGAGTGGTAATTTCTGGTGTATTCTGTATGCATGCACACATACACACACACACACACACACACACACGCATATATATATATATATATATATATGCATAGACATACATGGGACCTGGGTGAGAGCAAGGCTGCCATGAGCAACCTGTGAAAGCAAACCCAGGCATGGTGGGAGAGACCAGAAACCCCCAGCGCACAGACCAGAACCTTTCAGGGCTTTGCAGAGAGAAAGAGAGGGAGGTTTTGGGCTACGACAGCAAAGCCCATGCTGGTGCCCACTGTCGCGCTTTGCCACCGCGTGGCGTAACCCATGGTGCCAGTGCCAGGCACAGCGAGGAGTGCCGGGGGTCTGGGACAGAACCGATGTGAATGGGGGACATGGGGCCAAGCCCTCATCGTGAGCGCTAAAGAAATCACCATGAAAAATCTCTCAAGTCCCCATCCCTGGAGGGATTTAAAAGAAGGGTAGATGAGGTGCTTAGGGCCATGGTTTAGTGGTGGGATGGCAGGGTTAGGTTAACGGTTGGACTCGATGATCTTAAAGGTCATTTCCAACCAAAGTGATTCTGTGATTCTATGATTCTATGACTGCCCCTGGCTGTGCTGCCTCCGGGAGATGCTCCTGGCCGCTTCTTCCCAGGGATCAATGACATGGCTTAAAACCCAAACACCTCCTCCAGACAATATTTCAGGCCATTATAAAGATACGGAGAAACCTGAAGTTTGGCGGTGCTTTGCCTGAGAGCACCTCACCCCGACAGCAGACCTTAGCAGGCTCTGCAGTTTTCAAATGCTGATTTCTTCCTCTATTTGGGAAAGAGAAATGCCCATGTCATGACAGATCCCCGGTCTTGCATGGCTCACTGGAGCTATAAATATTTTACAACCTCTTGTACTGCTGCTGGAGATTTTGCATATCCCAACCCCTTCCCACACGGCAACCTGCCCAGAGAGCAAACAGAGTACACGGCCAGAGCCGCTCTTGGAGCAGCCGGCCAAACGCCACCATAAATGAGGAGCAGCACTAAAAGCTGCTGAGGCTTTAGCAGATGTTAGGGCAGAACCTTTTCTTCCCCAGCCAAACCTCTCCACAGGGGAGCAGCTACCCGGGGCCAAGGAGGAGGAGGAATGAGCTCCTCCTGCATCCCACCCAGCCTGCCTCAAAACAGTTTTCAGCTTGCGCCTCGAGAACAGAAGAGTCACCTTGGAAGTGCCCACACCAGCTGGGTTTATCTTTAAAAGCACAATGTTTTTTAATAGATCGGCACTTGCTTGGCCATGAAGCTCCCGACGGCAGCGCTGGCTGGGGAGAGGGCTATGTGCTCTATACTTGCTTTCGCCCAGCTGGAGGCCGGGGCAAATCACCGAGATGAACAGTTTGTTAATGAAACCTCGTTATCTGGGGCATCATTAACTTCCAGCATCATACACCCAGTGTCTGATCATCCTGCACACAGCAAATGCAAAGGAAGATATGAGCAGGAGCAAGCTCAGGGTATTTTGCAAAGGTTGAATGGAAACCAAGTGCCCTTTGGGCAGCAGCAAACAGGTTTCAAGCTCAAGATACCTACGCGTGCGTGCGCTTCTATTTATTTTTCCTCCCTCGGGTGACTACCAGGCTCCACTGATTCTTCCCCGTCAGCCTCAGGGGACCAAACAGCTCCGGCTGCCGGTTGCTGCTGTAGATGGACACGATCTGCCCAGAAGGGACAGCAATTAACAATTTTTTTAAATCAAAAAAGCAGTTTTTCTTGAAGTGCAATCTAATCGCAGGGCCTCTCCCCTTCCAACAAGGCGGGTCTGATGGAAGCAGATATGGTGGCAGAGCTCCTGGCTGGACCGAGGTTTTGCAATCATCTCCCTGCAGAGGTGTTTTTTCAGTGGGATTTGGGATGACCTTGCACTTGGTGTGACAGGGCGAGGGCCCTCCCTCCCCAGTGACACCCAGAGGGGTGTTAGAGGGGTTTGGGGAAGAAACGTGGCTCTCCCAGTGCCTCCTAAATGCTGTTTTTATCAATGTCTTCTTTGGGACTCCAGTTACAAAGCTCCACTGTGTGCAAAGAAAAACAGGCATCAATGCTCAAATCCAGAAGTCCCACAAATTGGAGAGACATGGGTTGGAGCCCTGTCTGATTTCCTCCATCCAAATTCTGCCTCACTCTGCCAAATTTTCACTCACTGGGCGATCCAAAAATACAACTGTCCTACTGGGAACTTTTGCAGAAAATGTTCGAAAAACCGCTTGTCACGTGCAAAAGCCAGGCTGATATCACCAATTCCCTGCAAGGACAAAATCAATTGAGTTCTTGCAGCCCGGTGCAAACTCTGAGTCACCCTCCAGCCTCTGGCACTGCTCGGGATCCCAGTTCACCACTTGCTTCTTCCCACCACAGCAGCAAGGGGGGGGGGAAAATTCCGAGGTAGCACTGCCAGCACCCACATCAATAGGGATTTGAGATTCCTCACCATCTCGGTGGCATGGTGTGTCCTCCTGTGGCATTGCCAATAACCAACGTGGGAGCAGGAGGTGGAGGGTGAGAAAGGTCCATGCTGAGCCGGTGGGAACCCTCTTCACGTTAAGCACCAGCCCCATCCCACTCCGCCCAAATCATCCTGTTGCAACGACTGGAATTCCCTCCAGCCCGCCTCTGCCTGGCTCTCCACACTGTTCGCCCTTCCCTGGACAAATCCCTGTTTGTTCCTTGCAAGGACTGGTTGCATCTTCCAGCATGCAGAGCTGATCCTCGCCCCTCCTGTACGGAGCAAAAGCTGGATTTGCCGCAACATTTTGGGGAGGTGCCGTCTTTGGGGCTCTGGCTGATACATGGCTCAACAGCAGTCTCTTATCTTGACAGCATCCCAGTTTTTAAGGATTAATGTTTCATGAAAAAACATGGAAAAGGAAAGAAGAGCCACTGTGAGCTCGGGGATGGATGCCAGTGCGAAGGGAGTTTATTCTCTGCCGGCAACGCTGAAGCGCGGAGGGGAAAGCAGCGACTGCTGCCTTGGCTCAGCTATGCACCAGCTGTGCGCGGGCACCAGCACCACAAACGGGGCTCTGCAGCTGCGGAGGCAGCCGGTTGGATGCTCTTTGCAAGAGAACATGGTAAAAAGAACACATTTAACATTGAGAATGATCATACAGACAGTCCTTACATGGTATCCGAGCAAGCTTCCCACTTGCTCTTGGCCTGATGGAGTTGGTGCCGTTGGGGGGTGCTGGGTCTGTCCCAGCACCAGGGCTGAACCCCTGTGCCATGGTCCCAGCTGCAACACCCAGCGGCTCACTGACACTTTGCATTGCATGAAGACGGCCTGCCATGTTTGGAGGATTTATAGAAGAAAATAAGGATGCGCCGGGTCTCCATCAGCTGAGCATGTCCTCCTCCCACCAGGTTATAATTTATGGTTTACAACTTCACTTTGCTCGAGCCGCTGTTGCATATCCAGTCCTTCGTGCGAGTCTTGCTTTTTAACAGCACTGCTGAAATGCCAGAGACGCTTTGGGTTGTGCACTCCCTGAAAAGGCAGGATTCTTCTTGTTCAGCCTGGGGAAGAGAAGACTGAGAGGGGACCTCATCAACACGTACAAATATCTCAAGGGTGGGGGTCACGAGGACGCAGGCTGCCCAGGGGGGCTGTGGAGTCTCCTTCTCTGGAGATATTCAACCCCCACCTGGACGATGTCCTGTGCCCCCTGCTCTGGGTGAGCCTGCTTGAGGGGGGTTGGACTGGGTGATCTCCAGAGGGCCCTTCCAACACCTGCCATTCTGGGATTCTGGGATTTCTGCCCAACTCTGATCTTTAAAGGCTTCTCTTGATAAAAATAGAGAGAAAGAAAAAAAAAAACCCAAACCCCCACCACTCTGGCTCTAGCACCTCCTGCCCCGTGGGCTCCCGGCCATGCCCTTCAGGAGCGGCAGGCAGAGATGCTTCACAGCTCTTGCCTGCAAAGAGGAAAGTTCTATAATATTAGGCAATTATCAATGATTTTGAGAAAAAAAACCCCAACACATCCTTAACTGTGCAATGTTTGCTCAGAACAACTTCTTTGATGTTTGGCTGCCACTTCCCGACGCGCCCTGTCGTCCCTGCCTGCCCCGCGGGTCTGCGCCTTCTGGTCCGAGCCATAGCGCTGCCTTGCACTCTTGAATCCCATTGGCTTCGACTCCGATTTCTCCCTTTGATTTTCCTGGAATTCACTTTAAATGTCCCCCTCCGTGTCTCCTCAGTCTCAGTCTGGAAGGCGGTTGCCACGTGATAACTCCGCTGATTACATTTCTTTTGCTTATTTTAGCTTTTTTTTCCTTACGCCCTATTTTTTTACCCCCTTTGCATCTGTTTCCTGACGCAGTGGTCATGCAGGTGTCATCACAGGTAACACCCTCGGGGCTGAGCCTGCCTGGCTCTCTGCCAAGCTGGGAACGCTCAGCCGGAGGGACCGCCCGCTCCATCAGGTTTGCTCTGCTAAAATCAAAGGCAACTTTAAATACAAAAGCATTGGCAGAGGAGCTGGTGAGCATCCAGCCTCCCCCAGCATCGCCACGGTCAGAAACCACCCTTCATGAAACTCCTCCAACATCTCCAAGCTATGAATCCTACCACCATCTCCCCCTCCCTATATAGGGCTGGAAAGTGCCGGCGTCGTTCCCAGGTGCAGCCCTGCCTGTCCGAGCAGAAGCCGTAAATACCATCCCAGAGATGGACCACAGGTTCACGAGACGCAACTGAAAAATGGAAACAAATTAGGAAAATAGTGAAAACTATAAATAATATTTTTTTCCCTGAACCAAGTTGTATTGCTGTCAATGTGACTCAGAGGTCTTTCATTTATTGGCTCTGATTTTCCCATTTCTTAAAAAGTGGAAAGGTCAGGGAAGTTATTTCTGTCACAGCAATCCAGAGGAGGAAATTTATTGAAGGAATTTTTCAAAAAGGAAAATACAAAAGGATTGCTTTTCTTAAAAAAAACCCAACAGGTGTCTGGCAATAAAACATCGCCATAAAGCAAGCAACTTGCTAAAAAGATTATTTTAACAACATTTGACAACAGTAATGGCGAGTGATTCTGAAAAAGCATGTCTGTGTTTTCATGACGGCCCGAGGAGGGGAGGACAGGGCGGAGGGGAGGCCACTTGTTTGTCTTGAGGATTTCGGGAAATAGGGAAACTTGGAATAACTCAGACAGGGAGGATGGATGGCGATATATTTCTTGGTAAAACTGTTAATAAGAACAAAGATATTTATCCATGTTATGTCCCCTGTGTCCTGAGGACCTTCCCGTACTTCAGCCAGATTTCTGAGCCCACGTAATCCCCAGCCGATGGCAGAGAGCAGAAGCGAAGCCCGCGCGGATTTATGTTGTTAAGCTGGGGGAACGATGGCGATGTACGTACGATGGTGCGTGCCGGAGGAAGCTTTGCCAGCTTTTGTGACAGAGAAAAGTGAACCATGGCCACCTTAGAAGCAAATTTCCTCTTTGGCTAATTGCTAGTGATGCTGGAAGACTGTCGAATGGGCCAGGAGGGACAGGTGAGGCTTTGCCCTGCCCCGGGGGGTAGGGGCTAGCCCGGGTGGGATGGGGCTCTCCAGCCCCGGGCTTGCTGGGTCCGGCAGAAGAGCTTCCCTGTCCGGGGGAGATGCTGACACCATGACCAAGCCGGTGATCTCTCCCTGCAAACATCTCATCTTTAGGAGCTTCAGGGCATTTTTAAAGTGTCATTTGTTTAAACTTTGCTGTTTAGTCTAACGCCCCTGCTGCAGGGCTGACATGGCAGCAGCGGTGAAAATGTAATTCTAGCTTAAAAATACCATCCCCATGGAGGCCTTCATCGTGGGTCCATTTTTCAGGCAGACTTATGGAAAAGGTCTCGTTTAATCCATTTCTAGATGGAAGTGGGGTTGGATCTCTGTAAACAGTGATGTGGTACGATTAATAATACCTCGTAACTCGCTGTACCTGCGTGCACAGGCTTCTTGGCAGAGTAAAGCTCCACTTGTAGGCAAGATGGAGAGTTTATAAAGCAGCATAATTAATAACCCGCTACATGATTGCCTACCCATCCTTCCTGCCAACCCCCAACAGGCCCGAATAAATGACGACTACTGGAGAAAATGACACAGAAATATGGCTCCAGCATTGCTCCAGAAAGCGCTAGCGTCTTTTTGTCGTGGTTTAACCCCGGCTGACAACTCAGCCCCACGCAGCCGCTCGCTCACTCCCCCCACAGTGGGAAGGGGGAGAGAATCAGAGGAGTAAAAGTGAGAAAACTCGTGGGTTGAGATAAAGACAGTTTAATAGGTAAAGCAAAAGCCGCGCATGCAAGCAAAGCAAAGCAAGGAATTAATTTACCACTTCCCATGGGCAGGCGGGTGCCCAGCCATCCCCAGGACAGCAGGGCTCCATCACACGTAATGGTGACTTGGGAAGACAAACGCCATCACTCTGAATGTCCCCCCCTTCCTTCTTCTTCCCCCAGCTTTATGTGCTGGGCAGGACGTCATATGGTATGGAATAGCCCTTTGGTCAGTTGGGCTCAGCTGTCCTGGCTGTGCCCCCTCCCAGCTTCTGGTGCCCCTGGCAGAGCTGAGAAGTCCTTGGCCAGTCTAAGCACTACCCAGCAACAACCAAAACATCAGGGTGTTATCAACATTCTTCTAGTACTAAATCCAAAACACAGCACCGTACCAGCTACTAGGAAGAAAATCAACTCTGTCCCAGCTGAAACCAGGACACTTTTAAAGAAGTTATTTGGCCATTGGGCGTGCCTGGGAAGGGTACCGCTCCCGACGGAGCAGCGCTGCTTGTCCTCTCAGCCTGCCTCACCACGAGGTGCGGTCGCCTGCTTGATCCCGACGTTAGAGCAGGAGCGGGGCTGATGGATGCCTGCTGTGCTCCACGCGTTGGGACGTGACAACGCGGATGGATTGTCCCGAATTCTGAGTCCAGTTTAGCCAATTGTTTCAGTCAGTTGCCCTCCAGTTTCTAGCAGGCAACCAAAATGTCTTTGCCTTGGGTTTTCCTGAAGCAATGTTTTAATTTCAGGCTGCTGTTCATCAATAGAAACAAGGCCAGGTTTTGAGGTAATTAAGCCTCTAATTAAGCACCTGAGCACCTCTGCAGCCTGCCCCAGGATGTGCAGAGGGGCTGGTTATAGAGCCCACGCGTGCAAGCAGGCAGAGATTGGGGGGGCGGAAACTGCAACACTGAACAACAACAGTCTCCCAGGAAGGAAAACAAACACCTACAACTTTTATTTTCCAGCTGTATTAATTATTCAAGAACTGAGAGAGAAGCTGGGAAATGGTACCCTGGTTCGGCAAGAGGAGGGATCGCTGGTTTAAGGGGAAGGCAGAAAGGGGCTGCGTCCTGCCCCAGGGTCCCTGAGCTGCGTCCCCTGGGGGGGAGATGGGCACCTGGACGAGCCAGTGGCAAGCACAGCAGTCAGCATCTCCCATCCCTTAGGGGAGAGGAAAACAATCTTCAAAATAAATGATGGGGGATGGATTTGGTTTTGCCACATCAATCACTGCTCCATCCGCAGGGTCACCTTCCCCCAGAGGGTCGGTACCCCAGGGGAGACCCCATGAGACCCCCAGTGCCTTACTGGGGCTGGATCTGTCCCCGCTGGTCAGTGCTTGGGGCTGTCATTTGATTTTCTTTTTAGAGAGGGCTTCAAAGACCCATTCACCTAAATAAACCCCAGGGGACACGGGGCTGCTGGCATGGCAGTGAGATTTGCACCGGGGGGGGGTGTGTGGGGGGTGTTCTCCTAAGGGATCATGGCTTCCTCTGCTCCATAAGCAGACACGGTCATTTCATGCGTCTGTTGAGAATATTTAGGCTTTTAGACACTGTACAACTTGTTTTCAGAGAAAAGAGTCCATGAAGCCCCAAAATGTGCTTCCTCCCCGAGAGCTTTCCCAATCCCCCTGAATTCAATGCGCACAATAACGGGCCCAAGGCAAGCGTCAGGTTTAGCCTCACCGTTAGCACTTTCCCCGTTGCACATTTACACTTGCGCGGGGCTGGGCTCACAATCTCCTCCTCATTTCCCCCTCCTCCCCGCCGCTGGGAAGGTGAAATCTTTTCCAGGGCTGTAATTTAGAAATAACGTTCGTCAAGAGACTAAAGAACAGCGGGATCAAATTGGTGCCGTTCTCCCGGCAGGCTGCGAGAGAGCGGCGGGTGGGGGGGGGCGGTCGGGGGGGCGGGGGGG
>NW_009258770.1:543408-546507 GCF_000687185.1 Egretta garzetta | reverse complement strand
TGCGAGGGGGTGGGGGGGTGTCGGGGGTGTTCTCCTAAGGGATCATGGCTTCCTCTGCTCCATAAGCAGACACGGTCATTTCATGCGTCTGTTGAGAATATTTAGGCTTTTAGACACTGTACAACTTGTTTTCAGAGAAAAGAGTCCATGAAGCCCCAAAATGTGCTTCCTCCCCGAGAGCTTTCCCAATCCCCCTGAATTCCATGCGCACAATAACGGGCCCAAGGCAAGCGTCAGGTTTAGCCTCACCGTTAGCACTTTCCCCGTTGCACATTTACACTTGCGCGGGGCTGGGCTCACAATCTCCTCCTCATTTCCCCCTCCTCCCCGCCGCTGGGAAGGTGAAATCTTTTCCAGGGCTGTAATTTAGAAATAACGTTCGTCAAGAGACTAAAGAACAGCGGGATCAAATTGGTGCCGTTCTCCCGGCAGGCTGCGAGAGAGCGGCGGCTGGTGGGAGCTGCTTGGAAGGATGGATGAGGGGCGAGACATGCCAGGCGCTCCTGCGAGAGCTGAAATGAAAATTGCAGCGCTCGCCGCCTCCATCACACCTTTTCCTCACCCAAAATCTTGCCTGGGAATATTTTCACAACCCGAAGGAGAGCTAAGCCTCCTCTGTCACATTGATTTCCAGGCAGCTTAGCCCCAGCTCATCTTAAACAGCCTGATACCTCCACTGGAAAATTCCCGCAGGAACAGGGGTCGGTGCTGTGGTTCTGCCGCAGCTGCCAGAACAACAAATCGAAGAGCTTTTCTCCCCGACAGATCAAGCCCTGCCAGCGCAGGAGGGGCACAGCCCCAAGCCCAAAACATCCGATGCCCTGCGAGGGCTGGGAGCATCGTGGGAGCTGCCACTGCCCGGCGGCGCTGTCGGGGAGTACACCCATATCGAGAGGGTCTGTTGTAGGTGCAATCGCCACCTTTATGCAAAGACTTTTCTTTATAAAGAAGCATTTCATTTTAGCTGCAGGTATGAGTGAGAGCACTGATGCGGTTCCCTGCGACGCAGGGCATCAGCCAAGGAGGAGGCAGCAAGCGCAATGAGACCTTGGGCAAGGAACAAAATTTGATTTTGAAGGATGAGGCTCCAGGGGACGCTGGGTTTTCTGATATAAAACACTTGCCTGGAAGTAAAGCTTGCATCTAGGCAGCCCCGCCAGCTGGGGAAGAGAGGAGGAAATGCAGGGAAAAGCTTGCTCTGATTTCATCAGGGAGGGAGAAAGGAGAGGGGAGCAAGGCTCTGCACCCTAACCTCGCTGCCCCAGGCAGGGGGGACTGGGCGGAGGCCCTGGGGCTTCATCTCAAGGAGCAGAAAACAAACATTTTGCTAATATCCACAGGTATCAAACACACTCCCAGGGTGCCAGGCCAAACGGGTATTTTTTTCTCTTTTAACGCCCCATTTGCATACTCAAATTTTGGTAGAAGCACTGAATTTTGTGCACGTCTCACCCAAGGTGCTGCAAAAGCCTGGACCCTGCAGTGGGACACCGGAGGACGCTGATTTCCGTGCGGTGCGGGAGGAGCGGAGCACCCGGGAAGGAGGGCACCGCACGGCAGCTCGGTGGCTCCGGGGACGATGGGGAACCAGCCCGTCACCGCAGAGCCAGGGCTACCAGCATTTCATGGGGGATCAACTACCTCGAGATGACCAGGAAACCTCCTGGGCTGGCAAACCGCACGGGTGTGCGAAGCAAAAGTCGACAGTGACCGCTGCAGCGATCGCAGATTTGTGCTGATTAAATTCTGCCTGAGCTGGGATGATTTTCTGCCATTCTCGCGAGCAGAAATGAGTTGAATCCCATGTACTAAATGGCATTTTGGCACTTAGCAGCAAATGACGGATTTCTCCCCCTTCTCCTCCCTAATGAGCTCGAAGCAGCCGGTGAACAACACCGGATCTTGAACTTGATAAGAAGTGTGCGAGAAGAACAGATCTTTGTTCTTGGCAGGCTGCTTCAATCAGCTCAGCATTTAAGGCTTCAGCACAGTTATGGGTTTACCAGAGCACCCTTCGCACCCCCCGTGGTGCTGCACGGAGCCCACCCGAATGCCTTGCTTGGGGTTTCTGGGTTTTTTCCTCTATTACATCCCCCTTCTGGCATCCTGCAGAGCAACTCACTCCCCTTCTCCAGGTTTTCTCCAGCCCTGTGTTTGCACCTCTTGGGTTCAGCTGGGACCTGAGCCCTTGCTCTCAGGTCTCCTTATACACACCATATCTATAGTTTATACATACCAACGCCTTGAAGGCAGGAGTGGCAGGAGCAGCACTCAGCTCGTTCATCTTGGAGAGGGGATGCCCCATCACAGAGCCCCTGCCAGCTGGCACCGGCGGAGCTGGGGGTAGTGCCCCCAAATCACCCCCTTTCCTGCCCTAGCATCATATAGGAAAGCCCACACACCGTGTCCTGCATGCAGGCGGCAGCGCGGCTGCTTGGGCTCGTGATTCCGTAAGTCCCCTGGGGCTGTGGAGTGGTTATCCTCAGGTTGCTGGGCTTTAGCTTCTGTGCAGCTCTGCTTTCCGCAATGGTCTGCTGCTGCGGGCGGAAAAAATCCCCTAAAGTCATACAGTTTTGGAGTGCCTTGAAATCTAAGCGGGAAATGCTGTGCATGCTCTTGTGCAAGCTTTAATGCACACTTTAGGGTAGGTTTTTGTGCCTGCTTTAGTGCTCACTTTTGCACACGCTTTGGTGCACGCTTTTGTGCACGCTCTTGTGAAAGGGGGTGCTGGGCGATGCAGGGGGAGGATCACAGAATCCCAGGATGGCAAGGGTTGGAAGGGACCGCGGGAGATCACCCAGTCCCACCCCCCTGCTCAAGCAGGCTCACCCAGAGCAGGGGGCACAGGACAGCGTCCAGGTGGGGGTTGAATATCTCCAGAGAAGGAGACTCCACAGGCCCCCTGGGCAGCCTGGGCCAGGGCTCGGGCACCCTCAAAGTCAAAAAGGTCTTCCTCATGTTCAACTGGAACCTCTTCTGCTTCAGTTTGTGCCCATTGCCCCTTGTCCTGGCACTGGGCACCACTGAGAAGAGTCTGGCTCCGTCCTTGTGACCCCCACCCTTGAGATATTTGTACGTGTTGATGAGGTCCCCTCTCAG
>NW_009258770.1:518110-543233 GCF_000687185.1 Egretta garzetta | reverse complement strand
AGGAGGATCCCACCCTGCTGCTACCCGGGCTTCGGCTGCAGCAATGGCAGTCCCAGGTCCTGGCTAACGAAGAGCAAAGGGGCTGTTAGCCAAATGCTTGGCTTTCTCCTAACAGCCCTTTTGATAAAAACAGGCTGGGAAGGCTCAGAGAGACCTGCAGGCTTGGGGCGCAGGGTAGGAGAGGGACATCCCGGGGGCTGAGCCCTCCTGCGGCTCTTTCCATTGGGTTTCACTTTAAAATTATTTTGGCGGCAAGACAAAGGTGAAGCCTGCATGAGGGAGCACAGAGCAACTGCCACTGAATTTACACAGGGGAAAAAAAGAAGTGGTTGAACTCTGAGGGCTGGGACACCCTGTAAATGCCCCATTTCTGGGCTGAACATCCGCTGGGCTGGTGAGGTGGCACCGGGAGCTCATCTCTGAGCAACCAAATCCCAGCGCTAAGCCACGGCATCCCTTAACCTGGCAGAATCCCACCTGGGAAGAGGGGGTCAGGTGCCCGTCTGCTTTGACAGGGCTAGGCAGGAGTCACAGCTCTGCTCCTCAATGCGGACAACCAGCGAGAGCAAAGTGCCAGGCTGTACTTACACCCAGGGGAGGGGGAGAAGGAAACTTCCAGGAGGAGATGACACTGAGCACGCTTGTCACTCAGTAGTTATTGACAAGAATAATTTGTTCCTAAATGCCGCAATAAAACAATTCCCAGAATAGTGCAGCTGTATGATTACAGGGAAAGTAATAATTAAATCTTATTTATTGGTTTTCATATATATGTGCGTGGATGCGTGTGTAATGTTAAATATTGTTGAAGTAGGAAGGTGAAGTACCTAGAAATCTTGAAACCCAGCCCCAGCTTTGCTGCTGTCCTCATCGGGAGAAGGAGCGTGGATCTCAGTGGTCCATCCTGCAGAGCTGCTCCTTGCCAGCCCCCCAGGTGCTTTACGAAGGCTCACACATCCCTCCATAGGAATGGGCTCACAAAGCAAGGTGGGTGTTTTCTATCGCCGTAGCATGGGCATGAGAGATATTACCTGTTACAAGCACCTGGCCTAATTTTCTACGACTTGTCAACTAACCGTGGGACTCAAGTCTCCATAGAAACATCTGTCATCTTATAAATGTTTACCCGTTAAAAAATAAATTGGTGATAGATGCCTTGCGGACCTCATCTCTCCTGCCAAACTGATTAAAATAGTACTGGGGGGAGAAAAAAAGACAAGAAAGGGCTTTTGCTGTTCTTCTCAGAACAATTTAATCTTACCAGCTGTCACACGATGTGAACCATGCCCCAGGTTGCTTTCGGGTACCTGTGCTCTTCAGCCTCCCTTCTGACCTCTTGTTTTTGATAGCATCTCCGTAGAGATCCCTCTTGCTTGCATAGCGCTGCTTTAGAGGCAAGTGATGCACCAGCTATTAATACCATATTACTGTTCAGTCCAGAAAAAATACATCTCCTCCATGACGAGGACGGATCCATGGGCGATTGCAGTATTGGGTGGCTGGGAAACGCGGGGCTGGGCAGGTTGGAAACCTGGGTCAAAGCCTGAGCTGAGTGGGTTGGAAACCTGGGTCAAAGCCTGAGCTGAGTGGGTTGGAAACCTGGATCAAAGCCTGACCTGGTTTAACGATTCAGCAGCTTAGTCTCAGCTTTGGCCCCTTCGAAGCAGCGGGCAGGCTGGGCTGCCAAGCACCAAAGCCAGGTAAGCAACTTTGCTGTGGAAGTAGCATTGCCATCAAAGGCTTTGGGGATCCTGGTCCCTGATGAGAGCTCAGGGTTCATTTGAGTGTTACGCCTCAAAACCTAGTTTAATTCAACAATATTTTCGTTTTACCCCATCATCTTCTGTCTCCCAGGTAATTCCCATTTTTAACCAGCCACCAAGCCCAGCCCTTGGGAAAGCACGGCTCTCCTTTCCGTCTCTGCTTACCTGGAGGGGTGGCGCACTTGGGCACCCCGTCTGCTCCTACCCCTGTCCTAAAACCAGCGCGCAGAAGGGCACTGTGGCCGGCTGAGCCGCAATGGGTACCTTCGCGTTCAGTCTGTAGGTAAGAAAGCAAATGGAAGGGCATGGGGAGAAATTTCCTACTCGGCACAAGGCTTCAGGCAGCAGCAGAGGTTTCCCGGCAGGGTCACTCCTGCCTCGCCAGACCCCGGCACACGGACCTGATTCCTCTCCCATCAGCTTCAGTGCCCAGAGCGGCCAGCTCGTACGCTTCAGAGAATATAACTGGGTTTAGGAGGGCTGGTTGGCAGTCCGTATGGTGCAGACACATGCGGTCCAGTGCGGCTGGAGGGTCTGGGGTGCTGTGCAGCCCCGGCGGCTGTCTGGCCCGGGCAGTGGGAGGTGATGCTGAGCGCGGCACGGCAATTCCTACCTCTTTCTGCCTTTGGGGTTTGCCATGGTACCAGGAACTCCTGGAGCAATTTGATGTTAGCTTGCCTATGACAAAGTTAGGGTTTGCTATAGTCAAGGATAAGCTTTGCTGTAAACTTTGGGGATTCGTCATCTCTCTCCTTGTTTACAACACAGATTTTTTTGGTATGTGCCGTGCCATGCCATGCCATGCTAGGGGTGTTCACTGTGTCCAACTTGCACACCCACATGGAGGGGAAGCCTGAAGTTATTTGCAAGGAATGGACCTACAGAGGCTCCTGGTGACTCTGCAGAGTCCAACTTAGATGCTTAAAATCACATATTTCACACACCCCCCCCAGCCATGTAACGCCTAAACAGTATAAAAGCAAACAGATATTTCACTAAGAAAAAACCTCTCTTAATTATAACAGTCCCAAATAAGTCATTTGACCAACATTTACAGACTCACTGCAGGACTAAACTGTTAAAACAAAAGAAAGAATATGAAATTAAATGAAGTCAGAGTCTTGAGTGGGTTTTTTTTTCTTTCCCCTGACCCAGAACAAATGATACCTCAAAAGAAATGACATAACCCTTCCTGACTTATTGTTCTTTAAAAAATCATTAAGTCAACAACAGTTAGTGCTGCCTCCTGGGAGCAAACTTGGGAATGTCATTAATATTAAAGTCCAGGACATCTGTCAGTGTAAATGCCGTCTCTTTCCAACTCTTTATTTGCAGGTTGAAAACCATTTCCGCGGTCAATACACATTTGAGTCACACTTGTAGAAGACTGAAAAATATCTCCTGGTTTACGGGTGTCAGATTCTCCACCGGAGATCTGTGCTGAAATAAAGAATACTTAACTTGGAAGAGAAATGAAATTCTATTCACCGTGCCCCATAGGCAGTTACTTTTAAAGAAATTAGGGTACAAATAGTTGTCATTTAGAGCCTCTTACCTGCATAATACAAAGCACTGAAAAATAAGGCATGCTCAGCCCTGCTCAATGCCTTGAGCAAATGTACCTTAAGTTATTCGGAGGCAGTTGGTCTGGCATGCAGTAGGCACGAAGCCCCTATGTGAATTCCCGGCTGCCGGGAGCCGAAGGCAGGGAAGGCAGCTGTGGGAAGAAGGATTTGCTGCCGCGACGTGGTTTGGCTCTGCCTCGCCCTGGCACAGGGCGAAAGCCCCCTGCCCTCCCTGGGGTGCTGTGCCACGATGCTGCCCTGGGATTCCCCCCTCCACGTCACCCAGAGACTGGTTTTGGAAAAGCAGCTCCTTCAGTAGCAGCCAAGAGTGCGTGACAGAGCTTAGAGCACGCACAGTGTTAAAAACCCTTTTCTTTTTCCTTTTTTCCCTGGAAAATTGCAGACTGTAGACTGGAGGGCAGTGCTGCACGCTGTGGGGCTCCGATACGAGAGCATCCTCCTCCCCGCCAGCATCTCCCAGCTCTCAGCTGGAGCTCTGCTCACTTTCCTTTCCCGGCAGGGAAGCATTCCCTTCGCAGATAGCGCTGGGCATGGGGAAAGCTCTGGAAGTGTTGTCAAAGGACCCTGGAGTGGGAAGCATCATCAATGGATGAATGCAAGCAAAGGAGAGAAAAAAACCCATTTAAAGAGCAAGTAGTGGGCACAGCATGGCTCAGGGCTCCACTCATTAACTATGAACGCCAGCAAGAATTTCACCTTTATTTTTAATATGTTCAAACCCGGGGCCATTGCAAAGCCTTTTCATTACCAAGATTTGGTTCTGAATTTGCCCTGGCAGCCCTTTAAGGGGATGCATCCAGCACAGAGAAACAAGAGGTCTTGCAGTGATTGATGGAAATATAGAAATATTTGGAAACATTAACAGCAGGGTCAGACCGTGTTGGAAACTCAGTGAAGCAGAGGTCCAGGTCAGTAATTTAAGTGGAACCAGCTTATCAGGAGGTCCTAAAACAGAGCAGCACCCGGGCTCCTGCTGTGCAGGACCAGAGCCAGGGCTTTGCTTGGAGCCGCATGACTCGAGCGTGGCCCTGGCCTCCTCGGCGTGACCCTAAAGAGGGCCATGAGGAAAAAAAGCAATCCAGTGGTCTTTCTGCTTCTCCCCCCCTGCCACTTGGACAAGGAAACTCATCCTTCAGTTTAGCAACAGGAGCTCATTATACAGCACGGTGTATACAGGCAGGTAAACCTGCCTGTTCCGTGGAGCAGAGGATAACGTCGAAGCACTACAGCCCATCACGGCTTACGGACAGGGCAAATTCTCTCATGAGGCCGAGGAAGATAGTCCCTCACTAATTCCCTCCAGAACGCAGTTTATCATACACCAATTGGCATGAAATAAAATCCAGTCTGGAAAAATGGAGAGGTTATGAAGACCGAATGAAGCACAAGAGCTGAGCTCTGCTCTGCTGCCCCACTCCTCTGGTCCAGCCCCATTTGCATCCAGGAATCAGGGAAAAAGAAGTCTAAAAATTAGACCTAGTATTAATATTAGGCTTAATATTTTCAAAGGTGGAGGGACAAAAAAGGCTCAGCTTAAGCCTGGGGCTGCGGGTGAGGTCAGTCCTAGTTTAGTGCGTTTTCTCTCCCAGGCAGAGCCAGCGGGAGCAGCAGAGCCGCCCTTCGCAGCAGGGACAGACTATCCATCACCCTCGGATCCGAGCTGGATGCCTGGAGGAAGGCGCAAGTGACAGCCGTGAGCAACATCCCCTCACCACGTTCCAAGGACACAGCCCCCAGCGGTCCCCAAGGCTGTCCCCGTGCAGGGACCCGGCCCACGCTGTCCCAGAAGGAGAGCACGTCCGTGGCATCCCAAGCAAAGTCATTGCCTGGAGAATACAGCACCCGAACACCGACAATTAGTATGTGGCTTTTAGTTGCAGAACTGCCCAAAACATCCAGCACAATTTATTTAAATTTAAAAAAAATTAAAAAATAAAATCAGATATCTGATTTTACCTTAAAAAGGCTGAGTTTCCTCCCTTGCATTTTCCAGGTAAGTCAATAGTAGCTGGATTTGGAGCTGGTGTGGGCTGGCTTTCAATTTTTATTTCTCCCATTTCTACTTTATAAAGATGCCTTTGAGATGGGAGCTGGGGCCACCCGGGTTACTCACCCAGCCTTTTCCACCAGGTTTGAAGATGCAGATGGGATGAAAGTTCGTTTTATAAACAAGGTGGCCTCAAAGAGAGGCTGAGGGTACGGATGAGGCAGGGAATATTTTGTGCAAAATGTGCTACAAATGAAAATCTCACCCTTGCAGAGGAATACAGAGGCTCCTTGACATCATCAAGCCTTCCCCAGGGAGGGCAGATGTGAGGATGTGGGTGTCTCTGCTGCTGCAACCCCCTGTATTGCAGGCACGGGCCCGAAATAACTCTGGTTATTTAGAGGCTGAGAAGACATTAATAAATATTCTCCTCCCAATGAAATCAACTTATTTGGCTTGACTTGGATAGGAGTAACAGTGTACTCCATCTCCTCGCTGGGCATTTTTCAGACTATGTACAGTAGCTGTAAACCCCTTTTTTATGATCTTCCTTCTATAAAATAATGAAATGAAATCCCCGACATCCAGTGTGCCAGGTGCTGTAACTCATGGGTGAAACAAGGACGTGAGTTTGGGGGACTCCAGAAGCTCAGGACAGAAGGCAGGCTTTATTTATTGGGTTTGGGGTGGTTTTTTTGCTACTGCACTTTATTTCATTATGCAGCCCCTCATACGATATTCAGCATTAATTCACGGGGCATTATTTGAAGCTTATAATGTAAAAACCGGTGAAGTGTGCACTAGGTGAGTGTTTTATGTATGTGCAGAATTACTTTGCTGGGTCTGTTTTATCCGCTTTCAAGTGCCTCTTTTTCACAAACCCCAATGTTTTAAATAGCGTTTTTATCAGAGTGTTTAGGATTTAAGTAGGTAAACTCTTCTGAGTGATGCTTTCTGGGGATCTCTGGCATTTAAAAAATTAAGGGGTATAGCTGAGGCTGGCTCAACCCTCCGAGCTCTTTAGCATGCGTTATGTGACTCGGATGCCAAACTGGAGGCTCTCTATGTCCTCTTCGGTCCCATGACCAAAGTAGCCAGAAGATTTTGGATGAATTGTGGGAGCGATAGATCAGAGATCTTGGGATCTCTCAAACTGGCCAAGGCCAGCGTCACTGCATGACAGAGCAGTGCAGCAGAGGGGGAGATGGGGCATGGGATGGCTGCTTTCCCTTCCCAGGGCACAACGGAGGGGGTAAAATAGCAATCGGCACTGAGCTAATGCTTGAAGCAAGAAAAGTTGGATTGTTTCAGTTCTAAAGGCAGCAAATTACCTGGGTGGGTTGCTGTGTGTGACAGCCAGCGTCCATAACACTATCATACGGGGGGGGGTTGGCTATTGCCTCTAATTTTCCAAACCACTCGTTATTTGTTCAGCCACTGGAGTGCTGTGTCCAGTTCTGGGTTCCTCTGTTCAAGAAAGATGAGGAACTCCTAGAGAGAGTCCAGAGGAGAGCAACAAGGATGATGAGGGGACTGGAGCATCTCCCCTAGGAGAGGCTGCGGGATTTGGGCTTGTTCAGCCTGAATAAGAGAAGACTGAGAGGGGACCTCATCAACACCTACAAATATCTCAAGGGTGGGGGTCACGAGGACGGAGCCAGACTCTTCTCAGTGGTGCCCAGCGCCAGGACAAGGGGCAATGGGCAGAAACTGAAGCAGAAGAGGTTCCAGTTGAACGTGAGGAAGAACTTCTTGGCTCTGAGGGTGCCCGAGCCCTGGCCCAGGCTGCCCAGGGGGGCTGTGGAGTCTCCTTCTCTGGAGATATTCAACCCCCACCTGGACGCTGTCCTGTGCCCCCTGCTCTGGGTGAGCCTGCTTGAGCAGGGGGGTGGGACTGGGTGAGCTCCCGAGGTCCCTTCCAACCCCTGCCATTTTGGGATTCTGTGTGATTTGTGTGTTGTTCTCCTCTCCGGGATGCTCCGAGCACAAAGACTCACTCCACCACACCCGTGCCCACACACACTCACACGCACGCATCGGCTTTCCCTGCGGTGAGCGGCCTGGCCCGTGGCAGCAAGCACAGAGCCTCCTTGCACGCTTATGTTCACTTTTGCACGCCCAGAGCAAACAGTTGCTCTGCAGAGAGCACACTGCGAAGCGCGCTGCAGCGAAGCCGTGCAATTCCCGTCAGTGCTGTGAGTGAGCGGTTTCTGCCCAGCGGCCGGGGACGCGATGTCTGGCTCCTGTCCCCTTTTTTTGCCATATTTCACCTCCTCTGTGCCACAAGGTCATTGCTCCCTGGCTCTGTGTGTCCCACCCAGGGGAGGCAGAGCAAAAATGGCCTCGTGATGAATGAAGAAAAACAGTGCTCTCATGCTGATGAGCTCATTAAATTAACCCTTAAAACCACTTCAGCCCGTATTGATCAGTGGGGCGCAGGTAGCCTCTCCCCCCTGCCACTTGGCCAGCCACAACCAGGGGACAGGCGTCACCGAAGAGCCCTGCTCGCTCCATTAAATGCTAAACTGCTGTAATGAAGTGTGATGGCAGTGATAAATCCTCCCATTAGCTCCTGCCTCTGGGACACAAGGGGCTGGGACCCCCTCGCCGCCCCCCTGCCAGGGAGAGGGACTGGCAGAGCAAAGCTCCCCGGAGTCCCCATCCCAAGCAATTAATTTGCAATCAAGCTGTGCGAGGGACACACTCAGCATTTCTGTACCACATTTCACCGTGTCTGTTTCTTTGTGCCCCCCTCACCGCCAGATGCTTCTGCCTCTTGTATTTTCCAACACCCTTCAGCTTGTAAAAGCTTTCCGGAATATGGTTTGCTCTTGCTTTACATGTTATTAGGTTTTTCTGCTGTTTTACAGTATCTGCTGTAACATGCGTATGCTCTCAATGCTTTGGAAATTGCTGTATATTAATAACGTGTTCTGGATTTCCTGCATCTTCATCCGTATGGATTAGAGATGCTGCAGTTCAGCGGTGATAGAATAATTTTAAAGACACAAAAAAAAAAAAAAAAATATGGGAAATATTATGAATGCAGGAGCTTAAAACTGAAATTACTTTTATGGCGTATATTATTTTATCTCCCTGAAACAGATTAACACAGAAAACCATGGCCTTCTAACTGGGAGCAGTGAAACAAATCACGTACTTGGAAGGAGACACAGCCAAGCCTGGGAAAGGCGGATGTGTTTTAGGGATCTGTCTGATGATCGCAGCGGTGGGATTTGAGGGGCAATGGTGGTACAAGGCAGGTACCGGCCAGTTTGGTCAGGTGGGGACAAATGTGACTCTTGGAGACCATGAGATGATGGTGGGGTCGGGTACTCAGCCTCCCCGACACCTCGCAGGGCTTTGTCCGTGTTGGGGGGAACACAAACACAAACACCTTAAAAGCCACCAAATCTGTTTAAAGACCCAGTTTGGCAAAGACTGTAAGCTCATGAGAGGCTTCATCCCTGTCCATCGAGTACTTAAGCGACTTTGGAGAAGTATTTATCTATAAGAGCAGCCGCAAATCCCACAGAGCGCAGGAAATGGGATTCATGTTCATACAGCTAAGCATGTGCTTAAGTGCTTTGCTGAACAAGATGCCCAGAATCATAGAATCACAGAATCGTTTAGCTTGGAAAAGACCTTTAAGATCATCAAGCCCAACCATTCCCCTAACCCTGCCATCCCACCACTAAACCCTGTCCCTCAGCACCTCGTCTGCCTGGCTTTTAAATCTTCCCAGGGATGGGGACTCAACCCCTTCCCTGGGCAGCCCGTTCCAATGCTTGACAACCCTTTTGGTGAAGAAATTTTTCCTAATGTCTAGCCTAAACCTCCCCTAAGCTCTCAGAAGCTTGAATAGATGGTGCATCTCTGATAATAACAGCAGGATCAGGCCCGCTGTTTGTATTGATTAATCTGACTCTAAATGGTGGCAAAACCTCTACTTGTATTATTCCTAAGAGCCCTCCTATCCCCATTGGATTTTTCAACTGTGGCAACAAATCCAAAAGGATGGCTGGAGTTTGCAGGCTGAACGTTTGCCTGTTAAAACTATGTGTCTACAGGAAAAGAATATTTGTGGGTTGCGTGGCTCAGGACAGGAGGAAGAAGCCCATGTTCCCAGGATTTTGAGTGATGGAGCCCAGTGCTGTGCCCAGGGCACAACTGGCCACCCCTGGGGGACACGGGTTGTGGGTCTGACCTCACCTCCAACTCAGACCCCACCAGAGGTGTACACCAATGGGTGCTACACTGGGTGCATGAAAATGCAAGCAGCATCTGGTCTGCTATGTAAACAGGGGATTTTCTGTCTTTCCATATAAATCATCTCAATTCCCGTGCTTTCTGCTCATTCATGATACGCTGCTTTGAAGACAGGAGAAGAAAAAGTGATGGATGCGTGTGGTTGCAGAGGACAAATGCCAGACTGGGAAGTTTTGATAGATACTGAAAGCCCATCTAGGTTTTCAGCCAGCTATAAATTCATTTTGCGGCAGACAGATCATTAGAGGATGAGAAAGGAACAAAAAAGCCCAAACTCCTTCTCTGGCGCAGACGGGGGAATTTTTCACATCACTTGGAAACTCCTGGGTACAGTACAGGATGTTTCACGTGGTTACCGAGATTTCCAACATATGTGATGTGGAGAATATGCATTTCCCCATAGCAAACACATACAGCATGGAGACTAAACCCCATTAATCCTATTTAACCTGCTAACCATATTGCCAGATCTTGTTCCAACACTAATAACTGTTAATGTTTTACTTTACATTGGGCCCTTCCTGCTCCGTGGGGTTGGTCAAGCCACATTTATCACCGTGCCAGCTGAGCTAAAGGGAAAGCCATGTTCTGGCAGTGCCGCGGAGCTGGTGAAGGGTGCTCCTTGTTTGGGGGCTCAACCGCTTCGCACACCCTGAACACCGGCAGGATCGGCCGGATGCCAGAGGAAGGCAGAGGCAACAGTCAAGGCCTTGAACATTGGTTCAGCTCCTCATTTGCTTGCAGACTTGGTGGCCGTTGGCAGGTCACAGTGGGAATAGCCCTTCCCACCTCCCACCCCTTGCCGTTAGGGGCTGTAGATGCCAGGAATGGGGCTGGAGTCACGTATAGCGCCCCACACTGTACAGCCCCGCTCCCAGCAAGGCTCTGACACTAAGGAGCAGAAGGAAGTGGTTAAGGAACAAAGTTTGGGAATTTTGTTAATTCTCAGCCCCTATAATTGCCATTTATGTAGTCCTATGGAGAAGGTGATTCACAGATCCCGTTGTCCTCTTCCCTGAGCCGCAAGCTGCCGCTATGTCCCAGCGCATGGACCAAAGAGCTCGGCCACTCTCTCCCGGCAGCACGCTTTGATCTTCCTGCATTGGGAGACCAGCGATGCTTTTAAATAACGCACTGGCAGTTGATTAACAAATATACTACCCCACACCAGACATAGCGCCAAGTCTACTCCTCCGAATCCATCGTGTCTCAATCGAAACACAATGGTACAGCATTTATCCTCCCCTCGTTTATTATTTCTGAGTTGTCTTTAACCATATATCTCATTTATGGCGAACCAAGTCACAGCCAGATTAGATTACAGCAAGGAAATAGGATTATTTTAAGTAGATGATATAAAACATGTCTATGGAAACTCCACGCTAATTGCATTATCTTTGGTACATTGTGAGAGAATTATCTGTATTGTATTAGGCGGTGGAAACATGCCAAAATACTATTTAAAATGTGAGTGGGTTATAATGACGAGTCAGTCATTGGGTGCAAATAAATTAAAAGGCAGGCGACATTTGTGTTCAACATTTCTGACTTTCATTTTGTCCCCCCACTCCCAAGGCCATGGCTGCAGAGAGCAACCATGCACCAATGGCTTAAACACGGAGGTGAAGCTCTTGCGATCATACCTAGAATCATAGATCATAGAACCATAGAATCATTTGGGTTGGAAGGGACACCTAGAGGTCACCCAGCCCAACCCCCCTGCAGGAGCAGGAACACTTTTAACCAGATCAGGTTGCTCACAGCCCCGTCCAACCTGGCCTTGAATGTTTCCAGGGATGGGGCCTCCACCACCTCTCTGGGCAATGCGTTCCAGGGTTTCACTGCCCTCATTGTAAAGAATTTCTTCCTTAGATCCAGTCTAAACCTACCCTGCTTCAGTAAAACCATCACCTCTTGCCCTGTCACAGCTGTCCTGACTAAAAAGCTTGTACCCACCTTTCCTATAGGTCCCCTTTAAGCCCTGAACGGCCGCACTCAGCTCTGCCCGCAGCCTTCTCTTCTCCAGGCTGAACACCCCCAACTCTCCCAGCCTGGCCTCATAGCAGAGGGGCTCCAGCCCTTGGATCATTTTAGTAGCCCTCCTCTGGCCCCGCTCCAACAGGTCCATGGCCTTCTTGTGCTGAGGGCTCCAGAGCTGGACGCAGGGCTCCAGGTGAGGTCTCACCAGAGCAGAGCAGAGGGGCAAAATCACCTCCATGGACAAGGGAGCACCAGACAGACATCTAGCACCAGACAGCCCTTTCAACTCCAATTCTTGCTGCTCGGAAAACATCGGAGAAGGCTCTAAAGAGCACAGAGAGCAAAGTGCCAGCAAACGCCACTTGTAGTCAATGGTTCTGTTTTCACGAAACGTTAAAGTTCCCGTTGTAATTTGTCCAATCTGGATCAAATGACAGGGACAAAATTTGTAATGATTTTTTTTTCTCCTGCTGACAACTGGCTGGGAATAATACAGGCGGCTGTCAGCAGTGTCGTGGTGTGCTTGGAGCTGGAGCCTGACCAAGTGTCATCAGCGGGATCGGAGATAATTTATTTGACAGGCTCATAATGAACCTAAATATGACAACAAAAATGACTTTCTAATCTACCCGAGAATTTAGAAACTGAAAAACCCGATTAGACTCTCGGTCCTGGGGTCACACTGCCCTTACCCCCACAGCTCACAAGCGCTGAAGATTCAGAAGAAAATGGAAAAAAACCTACTGAACCGCCAGCAATTTGGCTGAGACAGCTGAGAGTCAGGCTGTGGACCTGGCAGCCCAGGTCCCTCATCTGTTGCTGCCTCTGCCAAGTCTCACCGTGCAGCCCTGGACAACTGACCTCCATTTTCTCCTGAAGGTGGATAGCAGCTATGTCCTCCTTCAAAAAGCTCCGTCTGAACACAAAATCATATCATTGTTACAGCAGGAGACCGTACATTGCGGTAGCGGTGGGGGAGTAAAGGTCCTACCTAGGTCTTGCAGGTAATGACATCTTGCTCAAAACGTTCATTTTTTTTTCTTTCCTCTGTAATTGCCTTTGCTATCATAATTGCCCAGTTCTTCAGAAAAGGAGCCTCAAATAATCAGCCTTGCTCTGGGTTTTGATGACCAGCTGAAGCAGGAGACGCACAGAATATCTCAGGGGGGCTGTGGAGTCTCCAGACAAGATGTTCAACCCCCGACTGGACGCTGTCCTGTGCCCCCTGCTCTGGGTGAGCCTGCTTGAGCAGGGGGGTTGGGCTGGGTGATGTCCAGAGGTCCCTTCCAACCCCTGCCATTCTGTAATTGTGTGTGATTCTGTGAATGCCTAGAGGATGCTGGGAAAAACTGGTGCCATCTAGGAATATTTATAACAGTCGTTTATTGACTTCAGGCAGCACAGAGGCTCCTGAGGCGCTTGGAACGGTGTCCCCAGACTAATCACTTCACCACTGAATATTATTTTGTCTCTGGAAGCATCTGCCTTCAGGTTGCCACCACACCTGGTGCCCCCATGTCCTGGTCTTTCCCCCTCAGGTTGAGTTTTTCTCCAGCCCTTCTCAGCTTGGAACCCCTGGCGAAGCATCAGCACGATGCCAACACGGCCGATGGGAACGGCTCGACTGGGAAGTCCACTGCGCCAATTCTCCTCACGTTTCAGAGATAGGCAGCAAGCAGTGGTGGGAATTTCTGCTGTCGAGAGGACCCAAACCCAACCCTGGGAGCTGAATGTTAACTCTGCCCTGTGCTACTGGAGGGTTTCCACAATGAAACTTCTCATTACCCAGGCATTCATTAAAGACTTGGGGGGAGCTCCCTGCTGATGCCAGCCCTGGCGTGATGCTATGGCATTGCACCAAGCGAGAAACCCAGGGGAGCAGAGGAAAACGCTGCTTCCGTAGTGCCTCCCGCCGGCAGCTTGCACAGCTGAACATCTTATACTCTGCTTGCACCCAACCACTGCTTCCGCCCCGAGTAAAAGCTGAAGCCCAGCACTATCAACTTAAAAGCTATTCTGCTAGCAGTAAACTCTGCTGCCTGCCAGGAATGTATTTGGGACTATTTACTTTTAAAATGTCTTTGGGGAGCTGATATCTGTTCCGGTGGAGCTGCAGAGAGTTTATGAAATGCAAGGATTGAAGGCCGAGCAAAGAGCCTTCCCCTGCATCTGGAGAAACACGTGCACAGAAACACAATATTCTCCGTATAGCACAACACGCTCACAGCCTCCTTCTTCCCTTCCGTGGTTTAAATGCTCCAGAGACTTGGAGCATTCACAGGGCAAACACAGCGCAGGCTGGGCGATGGGAGATCTTCCCAAGGGCTCCAGCAACATGGCCTGGGAGGGAGGGACTGGCCCGTTGGGTGGCTGGGGGATGACCTGCTGGAAAGCAGCTTTGCCAAGAGGGACCTGGGAGTCCTGGTGGATGACAAGCTGACCATGAGCCAGCAGGGTGCCCTTGTTGCCAAGAAGGCCAATGGTATCCTGGGGTGCATTAAGAGGAGTGTGGCCAGCAAGTCGAGGGAGGTTCTGCTCCCCCTCTACTCTGCCCTGGTGAGATCCCAACTGGAGCACAGTGTCCAGTTCTGGGTTCCCCTGTTCAAGAAAGATGAGGAACTCCTAGAGAGAGTCCAGAGGAGGGCAACAAGGATGATAAAGGGACTGGAGCATCTCCCCTACGAGGAAAGGCTGAGGGAGCTGGGCTTGTTCAGCCTGAAGAAGAGAAGACTGAGAGGGGACCTCATCAACACGTACAAATGTCTCAAGGGTGGGGGTCACGAGGACGGAGCCAGACTCTTCTCAGTGGTGCCCAGCTCCAGGACAAGGGGCAATGGGCAGAAACTGAAGCAGAAGAGGTTTCAGTTGAATATGAGGAAAAACTTCACTCTGAGGGTGCCTGAGCCCTGGCCCAGGCTGCCCAGGGGGGCTGTGGAATCTCCTTCTCTGGAGATATTCAAAGCCTGCCTGGACGCTGTCCTGTGCCCCCTGCTCTGGGTGAGCCTGCTTGAGCAGGGGGGTGGGACTGGGTGATCTCCAGAGGTCCAATCCAACCCGTGCCATTCTATGATTCTGTGATTCTGTGAAGGGCAATCTTGAGTCTTTGGTTTCCACAAGTACTTATTTTAATATAATATCATGTCAATGATGGCGTAACTATCAGAAGGCATTGA
Organism: Egretta garzetta; assembly: GCF_000687185.1. Lineage (NCBI taxonomy): Eukaryota > Metazoa > Chordata > Aves > Pelecaniformes > Ardeidae > Egretta > Egretta garzetta. The sequence goes on along the minus strand of NW_009258770.1, from coordinate 528,475 downwards.
TTTCTGCTCATTTGATTTCTTCCTATGGTCTCACCTAGAGCCAGGAGGGTTTTAAAGGTGAATTTATTCATCATAAAACATAGCTCGGAGGACCAGTGTTGGTGAATCTCATTTGAGCGAATCTAATAACTTTAGCTTGGAGGAAGGGAGATGGGGAATTCTATTTTCTTTTAAAGAGTTCAAAACCTTCAAGATTTTAATTAACAAAATCACATTGTTCTACAGAGAACCAACCCTGCTTAGTTTTCAAAAAGACTGAAGAAAGCAACATCGGCTTTTTTCTTTAAGCCTGCGGAAATACCGTGGGTCATTATTGTCTTCATTCTTTAAAGCTTTATGCCATTCTGGGTTCATGCCACGAAGATGCTTCCCCCATCTCCCCCCAGTTTCCAGCTCAGCTGCCCAGGCAGAGAAGCTGGAGCCCTCTGAGGCTCCCCAGGGGACAGGAACACACCAAATGCTCTCCAGGGCAGCCTCAAAAAGCCCAGAACATCAAAGCAATTCGGCAAACCATCCTCTTTTTCCTCCAAAGCACTCAGTGCGGCAGAGATTTCCTGGAAGACAGCTAGCAGGCACAATTAAACCTGGATTTCATTGAAATTTTTGCAATCGCTACCTATGCTGCTCTCAGGCCTCATGTATTAATTATTCTTCTTTCCAGGCCCTTCAGCGGGCTTCTTACAAAAAGAAAAAAGGGAAAATTAAAAGAACATTCCCCTGATTAAATCCCTGCTCTGGTCCTTCTGGCTTCAACCACCTCCCCATGGCTGAAAATCCTCGTTTTGCTGAATTTTGCTGCCAAACTGCTAACGCCTGCCTGATGTGGGGAAGGAAGGGGTGGATATTCAGTGCTTGGGCTCGCCTGGACCCACATCAGCCCTGCAGAGAAGCCGCTCAAGCAGCAGCCCCAGCACCCAGCAAGCCAGGACAGTCCGAGCAAGAGAAAATCTGAGCAAGACTTTAACCAGTATTGCCTGGTGGGGTTTAGCCCGGGGATGTGTTTTAAGCAAGGAAATAGGATTTCTTTGCAATTTTCTACTCCTTTCCCGTTTCGCTCACGTGGCAGTTCACCTGCTCCTGCTTAACCAAGCTGAACACAAGCTGTTCCGGCTTGATTGCAAGCTTCTGTGGTTCTTCTTGCCTTGGTTTCCAGGCGCATTTCTCTGGGGCACAGAAGCCAGCAGGGACGTGCGGGAGTCGCGTGTAGGTTGCTCCAGCAAGTGCCAATAAAATGTTCGCAGCACATGAGGCGTTTGCCGGGAGGATACGGGAAATCTGTTGCGGAGAAAGGGTTCGAGAAATGTTTGTGTGAGTTTACAAACTTTTTTGGCAAGCGAGGGTTTTGTACTCTGCCACCTATAAAACAGGCATCTCGGGGAACAGTGAAGTGCCAGCGATGGGCTCTGTGGGAAAGATCAATCACAGCTAAGCCGCTTTTATCTCAGATTCTATATTGTTATTTATGTAGTCAATTATAGAGCCATGTGCTAAATTGTACGTCTGATGCACCAGAGCAGCACGTAGCTCACTAGCTCAGTGCTCCCACCTCCCTCTCCAGCTTCCTCACCGCTGGTTGGTTTTGAAAGGCACTTTTCACAGAGATGTGCCCTTCTTCCCTAAAATTAACATTCTGGGTCAAAATGACATGTTGTTGAAATCCAGCTTGGGCGATATTCCGCCTGTAGCCATTGGTGGGTTTCAGGTCTCATTCTGTAGCTCGTTAGATCTGGGAGTAGGAACCTCCACCATTTGGTACAGAAACGTTGTTGTTGAGGTCCGTAAAGATTTCATCTAGTTCGGGATGCCAATGACATATGAGATTTGATAATAACGACATTCCATGACAGCTGCCTGTAGAAGTTTTCTGGGTTTTCATGGGTTTTTTCTGGTTTTTAATGTCAGTCTGCATCTCTTGTCAATGCTTCATTCAGCAGAATTTGCTGCAATGTCCTCGTCTTCTAGGAGAAATGATGAAAGAAATAGCCCTTAGCTCAGCAAAACGTTTCTGAGTAAGAGATTTTTGGTAGGACAACTGGCTGCAAATTAATTGATTTTTTTTAATTAAAAGCTTGTTGTTTTGAAGATAAACTTTCAAAGACAATTTTCCATTAGAAAACCTGCATGAAAGACTGTCTCCGTTTTCTCTGTCATTATTAATAACACTGCTCTATGAGCAGTGGAATTAAGATATTCATCAAATACCTTAATATCTAGATACCAAATATCCAGTCTCAAATCTAATGTAGAAATTATCCTTCTAAAACTTTGGTTTTCAATAAGAAGATGTCATTCCTGGTAAATGAGGATAAAGTCCATTATTTTCCTTTAGCTGTACATGTGGCGTAAAACATTAAAAACATTTTCAAAATGTTATTGATTTTCCCATAAATGTGACAGTTCCAACAAATGGTACCTTCGGAATATACGATATATCATTACAGGCGTTCCGGGTAGTGACCCTATTAAAAATCCTTGTTGCCAACATGCACAGAAAGCATTATCAAGCCCACGTTCCCCCCAAACATTTTATGGGCCAGTGATACGCATTCGCCGAGCCAGAAAACCTCTGGCCTTCTTCCATGGAATTCAGTGGAGTTGGATGATGAAGATTTTGGCTTGACAAACCGCACTCTCAGCCACCTGGATAAACGGAGCATTTTGCAGGCGCACAAGCCGTGCCCTGGGCTCTGCTCCATCCCTGCCAAAGCTTCCACCCCCTGACCTTGCCAGGCTTTCCCTGTCCCTCCTCCAGCTCCCAAATAACTTCTCTGTGTCTCCAGTCCCTTGTCCCCGGCTGTTGGTGTCATCCCGGGGAATCGTGCCTACGCGCAGGGAGCCATCCCCATGTCCCTGGCTGCTCCTCATGCGGAGCCGGTTTCTCTCTCTCTGAGCTTATCTGCAGGGCCTGCGAGGACTCACGGGGTGTTCTGCAAATTTCCAAAAATATCAGGATTGAGGGTGAAGAGGAGGCAAGTTTGACTATCAAGAGTGAGAGAAATGAATCTCTGTATTTCACAAGATCTCTCCGCTTTTTAGTGAGGAGGTGTGCTCCTGCCCTGCGGTACCCCAGTCCCTTCTGGAACCCACCACCGAAAATGGGCTCTGAAATACAAAGTTGGGGATGAAGTGGCTGTACTAGGTGGTGGAAGGAGGGCAGGGATGGCAGGACAGGCAGGCCTGGGGAGGTTGCTCCCCGTCACCCCTGCTTCACCCAGACACCCGCTCACGGCACCCACCAGCAGCTGGGCAGGGACAGACAAACCAACAGAGACCATTACCAGAACATCGCCCACTTTTGGTGCAGGTGCCCTCAAACTAAATCCTTCCCGTGATGCCAGGAATGGTTTTTAGATGTGTCCTTGCCTCTTTAACCCATGACCTATGTGCAAAGTTGTAGGAATACCCAAAACGCTGGTCTGAAGCACACAGAAGTGCTGGGCACCTACTGACACCCTCATCCCAGCACCATCCACTGCTCCCTGAAACAAACTGGTGCATCTTAAACCACAAGCAAATTAAAAATTGCAGCACATCTGCAGCAAGCCATGTTGCAGACATCTTCCAGTTGTCTGCATCAGCTCTTTGCCTTTGCCTGCCTCAAAAGCAGACAGGTCTTCCAGTCATCCTCAGGATTTCTGTGGATGATTAATGCACAGCAAGAGCATCTGGAAAGCCAGAGTGGAAAAACAGACTGTGGCAAATGGATCACTTCTGTAAGTGGTAGTGAAAATGCCATTTTGTCCATTGCGAACACCCCAGCTGGCTCTGGACCCACCCCAGCACGGGCAAAAGTGGGGGCACTTTTATTTGAGGACCACTTTCGTTACAGATATTTGAGGCTTTCAGAGGACACAGCGGCACCGAACACTGAGGGTATCCCATGATTGACTCCTTATATTGTGCTGGGAGACCCCTGGACATGGGACACTGGAGTCATTCTCTTTTCTCTACCTTATTCCACTTGCAATTCCATGGACCACATCTACAGAGAGCAGGTGGGCTGGGAGAGTAAAGATAAAGAACATGCTTTATACTCAGCTTTTAAGCAGGAGTGATAACGCTGTGCATTTCAAAGGACGTCTACCAAGAATTTGGGCTGTTGTATGTGTTTAATTAACTTGAAAAATGGGCTTTTCCCTTTCCGTGTTATTATTCTTTTAATATCATTCTGCCTTTCCCCAGTTAAATATATGTCAAGAGCTGCAGCTATTTTGCTTGGAGCAAAAAAATCCTGTTTCCTTCCCTGTTTCTGTTGTTGTTCTCTGTATAATATTGAGAACACAAGACACCACAAAGCTACAGTTCTGTGGCAGTGTTTACTCTCCACATTTTAACAGGCCCGAGTATATATAAATGTGCATATACACATATGTGTGTGTGTGTATACATATATACGTATACTGACATTGGAGTGGGGTAGGTTTTGCCACAGACACCCCAGAGACCCTCTGGGGTCCCAAGCTCTTTAGAGGGATGCTTCCCAGTTCCTGTAGGTGGAAGACAGGAGTCTCCAGGCAGAGGCAGGTGGTAAGTCAGAAACAACTACAAATATCAATTACCTCCTCCAAAACCTACTTTTTTATTATTTCAAACTGTGCACAGGAGACAGGATTCACTCTACATGGAAAAGTGTACGACTACCAGTTCTGAGCCAGGTTTCTGGCCGCTGTAAGCCTCGCTCCCCTGCTTCTGACAGCCTTTTGGCTCGAGAGCGGGCATCCTCTCCCCATCTCTGAGTCCCGCAGGCCTCAGTTACACCAACATCCCTTGCTATCATTTGCGCTTTCTTGTTCTCATAGCAAAATCATGATGATTTCTGGCTGCAGTTAGGGAGCTGCTCTCACCCAAAAGGGCGAGAAACTCTGGTTTATGGGTACTATTTACATTTTGCCTTGCATTACCCACAATTTAATACAAATTAAATTGAAAATAAATCTTCCTTTCTTTTTTACCAGTAAACCAACCTTTTCCTCCCTTCACTTTACACCTCCACAGCCTTGGTGCTTTTTAATTCCATGGGGTATTCTCAGCTGTAGCTCACATTACGTGTGCCGTACAAAGGAGAGCCCAGCTACAGCAGATTTCTAAAGGCACAAACGCTGCTTCGGTGGGTACGCCGGGGATGACAAAGAACTGCCAGGATACAAACCAGGATGTTTTGCTCTTTATCTAAATTCAGGCTGGAGCACATTGTGCTCTGGTCTCCTAGCAGGGGTGAGCAACAGTTACAGGATGAATGAATACACATGTATACACACATAAACGTGCACAGAACCACTGGGAATATTTTTTATCGTGCAGTATGAAACGCGGTTGCAGATAAGAGGTCCTACACTTAGGAAATGCATATAACATCAGCACCCTCTGCCAAGCCCAGAGCCTTGGGGATAAAGCAAAACCGATGAGATTCAGAGCGTGCCATTCAGAGATGGGGTTTAGAAATTTGGAATTTTTCCTGCTTCTTTCTGTTACAAGTTTACTAGGTGGGAAATAGTTTTCCAGACGGCAGCAAAAATCACTGGTCTGACTTTGTCAAAATGTCTGGCACCGTCTTATCGCTGGAGCCTAGGAACGGCACTAATGTGATAATGATTCCTTTAGGTCCCTGGCTGATGAGGTGGGAATAATGACTGATGGCTCCTCTATCATTAGGGATTTCCCTTCCCTCCCCTCTCCTCTCCCCATTTGGGAACATCAAAAGAAATATTTGCTAAACAAGAAATACCGCCCTGCCTTTTCCTTGACAAAAAGCATGTCATCTGTCCATCCCCCCCCAATAAAAAGGAGGATCTAAATTTGGAATTTATGTATATAAAGAGCTGGTGCCACATGAGTCGTACCATAACTCTTCACCCCGCAAGGCAAGGAGCCTGCCAGCGGGGAACGTGCCAGCGCCGAACACCCACCGCTTGTCACTCTCCCGCTGCGCACACAGCTCGGCAACCAAGACGCTGCTCTCCCAATCCCTCCGGGGGTTATGTTGACATATTTTATGTCCTTTAATAGCACCTGCTCTTAAACACAAAATGACGGCAATATATTGTAGAGTTTGTAAAAAAATCATTGAGGGCTTTCATAGCAGGAGGCGGCTCTAAGCTGGATGTGGATTTTACGCACGCATGGGAAATGCCTATGAAGACAAACTTCTTTTTTTTTTGAACCGAACTCTGCTATTAAGAGAAGCTCGAGAGAGAGAAGCGGGGAGTGTCCTGAATTCCAACAGCTAATGCAGGATCAAAGATGTGATGAACAACCACGGCATTATATGTCAGAAGTGAAGTTCATTTCGAAGGGGTGAAAACTTCTCATTAAAAGCTAAAAAATATACAGATGGCATTCATTTAAAGCGCCCTCTTATGAAAAAAAAATAATGAGCTCTGTGTATCTATATGTCTGACTTGATACTGCCACATCCAGAGCTGAAATGTTTGCTCAGATTGATCTCTGAGACTTTTTCTTTTAATAATGCATGTTTATTATGGATTATTAATAATTAATTAATAATGTATGTTCATTACAGATTATTTTCCAATGTGTTGTAAGGTCAATGGGCGTAACACTCTCTTGAGGGCTCAGGGACTTTTATGTGCCACTTTGAAAGAAGAGGTGCATGGCAGAAATTCAAAGCGAACTTGATTTGGGGGTGAGAGGCAACGCTTCTTTGCAGGGAGTGTTCAGGTTACAGCTGCCTTTTCTCCTTCTCCCTCGCTGCACCTCCGGAGCGGCGCAGAAACCTCCGGACCGACCCGAGACAGCCTATGCTGAATGAAGGGGTTGATAAGCTGAGAGCACGCCCAGCAGAAATGCTTCCAAAATTAAGAGTAGGCAGGTTTAGTGAGGAGTAATACTGATAGAGGCATTTTGGGACTGTTCTTATTTTCATATCGGATTTTACAAAATGGTCCCCAGCACACCCAATGACAAGGGACACCATGCGCTGGAGACGTGCCCGCTGGCTCCTCAGCTACAAATCGGCTCCAGAGAATACTGCATGTGGATCATAGAATCATAGAATGTTTTGGGTTGGAAGGGACCCCCAGAGGTCACCCAGCCCAACCCCCCTGCAGGGAGCAGGGACACCTTTAACCAGATGAGGTTGCTCACAGCCCCGTCCAACCTGGCCTGGAATGTTTCCAGGGATGGGGCCTCCACCCCTTCTCTGGGCAACCCGTTCCAGGGTTTCACCACCCTCATTGTAAAGAATTTCTTCCTTAGATCCAGTCTAAACCTACCCTGCTTCAGTTTAAAACCATTACCCCTTGTCCTGTCACAGCTGGCCCTGCTAAAAAGTTGTTCCCTGTCTTTCCTCTAGGCCTCCTTTAAGTACTGGGAGGCCGCAATCCAAATGATATTCCAAGAGGAGCAGCAGGGCAAATGTCTGCCACAGCTGCCCTGTGCATCACCTCGCCACTTCAAATTCAGGTGTTGAACAAGGACTTCTGACCAGCGAGGGGCTGACGAGGCAAATAAATTCATCATTTGCATAGCTCAGAAGCGAAGAGGTGATTGAGCGGCATTAGGCTGGTTGTTATTCAGAGTAATTCCCCCGGTTAGGCGGCAAACAACTTGCACTTGCGAAGGACGGTATTTACTGGGGGAGTGGAGATTTCACAGCGCAGATTGGGGTCTTAAGTGAAGGCCACCGACTTTCACTGCTGTGGCAACCAAGCAAACGCTGAAGCCCCCCTCCCTCCCCAGCATCCTACCCGGGTTACCACCAGCCTGGAAAGGGACTTGGAGAGCTGCCGGATCAGTATTGCTTATACGACTGAAAGTAGACACAGTGATGCTGAAAACCTAGGTTTTATGCGGTGCCCCTTCACCAGCACATTCCTGGCTAAATTTGAAGCAGTCATACAGCAGGGGGGACGCGGAGAGAGCAAACGCTCCTGGCAAAGCTTGGCAGGACCCTGCAGTTTGCCCAGGCTTATCCCAGGACAGGGACTGCTTTGGCATCAGCATAGATTTCACGTCTTTGCTGAGATGCTGGGGACCGAAAAAAGCATTAAAATCAAACGTCCGTCTCTTCCCCAGCTGCGGGGAGCAGAACCTTGCCACAGCAGAGCAGCAGCTGCTCTTCACGCTGTTCCCGAGGACCAGGTAACACGAGCATTACAATTAGCGAACAGAATTAATTCATTCTTGATTCAGTCTTTAATTTCAGTGTTCTCCAAGGGGAATCTTTCTCAGACTTGAAAGCAGAGCACAATGCAAGAAAAGGAGAAAGTGTTCAATATAACTAACAACGCAGACAACTTCCTCCCACGGAGATTATATTATATACGGGAGCTTATTTCATCTTTCGCTCTGGGGGAACACATTATAAATTCTGTTTACTAGAGCAGCCTGAGACAAAATGCTTGCATTTCCTAACATGGAGGAGCCTGGCAGATTCCCTTGCGTTGTTCGCAGCTCTCGGTTGTATCAGCTCACTTTTCTGCTTTATTCTCTGTTTCTGGAAGTACCACAGCGACGGCGGAGCCTGCGAAAGAGTACAAAGTGCTGGACTCTAAGAAGTAGTCCTAATATGGACTTGCCTCCGTAGGAAGAAAATAACCACCTTCCCTCGTTTTGTTTCATGGACAGAACTAAATGAATCAGATAATAGAAATCACAGGCTGAAGCAGGCAGTGATTTGCAGGGAGATTTGTTTCCACTGCTTTTGAGCAGCATAGGCACAGAAAAAATGGATCAGATCAGAGACACTAGCCCAGAAAGGATGACGATGCATTTGACTTTTTAGGATTAATTTTCTTTTAAGCTGCCTATTGTGAGAAATGTGGCAGCGGACAACATAGTCACATATGAGGAACGACAGGCTGAAGAAAAAGCAAAGCTGATAGCTCAAACGGATCAGTTAAATATCTTTAAAAACTAATTTTTGGAAGGAAATCGTGTCTTTCCAAAATGATGCTAATGGTTGGTCACAGCTCCCTGGTTGCACTGGGAAGCATCATCTAATGCATGCTGAGGAAAACAGGCTGGGTAGAAGTGGCAAAAAAAAAAAGAGATAGCGCAGGGGTGGGAGAGTGTGTGTGTGTCTCTGCTCCCATCCCCAGACTCTGCTCCCATTGGCGCTCCAGCTCAGCTGGTTTTGTGTAGACAGGATGAGTGAGAAAAATTGTCCCTGTATGTTATGTTATACCCCATGCAAAGCTACAGGCTTGGGGGAGAGTGGCTGGAAAGCTGCCTGGTGGAAAAAGACCTGGGGGTGCGTTGCTGGAGCATGTCCAGAGGAGAGCCACAAAGCTGGGGAGGGGTCTGGAGCACAAGGCTTATGAGGAGCGGCTGGGGGAGCTGGGGTTGTTTAGTCTGGAGAAGAGGAGGCTGAGGGGAGCCCTGATCGCCCTCTACAACTGCCTGGCAGGAGGCTGTAGGGAGGTGGGGGTCGGCCTCTTCTCCCTGGGAACGGACGATGGGATGAGGGGGAATGGTTTGAAGTTGTGCCAGGGCAGGTTTAGGCTAGACATTAGGAAAAGTTTCTTCACCGAAAGGGTTGTCAGGCTCTGGAATGGGCTGCCCAGGGAGGTGGTCGAGTCCCCATCCGTGGAGGTATTTAAAAGCCGGGCAGACGAGGTGCTTAGGGACAGGGTTTAGTGGTAGGATGGCAGGGTTAGGGGAATGGTTGGACGTGATGATCTTAAAGGTCTTTTCCAACCTAGACAATTCTATGATTCTATGTTAAACTTCATTTTGAGCTGGGTGCAGTCTTGAAAAGATATGAGGTTCATGCTTCCGCTTGCAGTTCAAGGCATGGTGGATCGACAGCACTGGAGCAAGTTTTGTGTTAAAAATCTGAGCTACAAGTTCGGTGTTGCTCAAGGATCGAGGCGAGAGCACCTCCTTTGAGGCTCTCCCCATTACTGAAAATGCTGCTCAAGCAGCAGGTATGGCCCTGGAAAGCTGCAGGACGTCAGGAGGCCATCAAGCCCTTTTGGTATTCCGGGTGAGAGAAGATTTGATCTGCCCCAGGTATAGATGGTTAAAAAGCGTCTTTTCTTTCTTCACCAGTAATTGGCTCCAGAAAACCACAAAACCAGCAAAACCATCCCAATCAGACTAATTATTTTGTTTGCCATGGACAAACTGGCTGAAGCTGCGGGTGTCTGGGATGTGGTGGGAGCCCCATGCATGTTCCCTGCTCTGGGCAGGAATAATCCTGAAGGGCCTATTCCCACTCACCCTTTGGGGACCATCCGCTCAGATGCCACATTGCCTATCTGCCTGGGTGCGGAGGAGTCTGGAAGGTATTTAAAGCACTGGCATTACACACTTACTGCTTCTAATTGTATTTTCAACTTCAACTGGTTTCATACCACATGAGGTATGAGAGTCTGTGCTGGTAGGGAAATGATGTGCTGATGT
>NW_009258770.1:515622-518098 GCF_000687185.1 Egretta garzetta | reverse complement strand
GTCTCATCTCGGCACATTCTTCATGCTCATCTTTCAGGCAAGTGACTACAGAGCAAGACCCCACAGAGAACGCATCTGCAGAGCAAATGGTTATGGCAGCATTTCTAGGAAAGCTCTCCACACGGATCGAGGCAAACGGAGGGAAATAAGTCACAGGGAGAAGGGAGGTGGGGAGGTGCGCTCTCCCCAAGGCTCATGAGCAGCAGGGTTTTGACCACTCCCTGTGCAACTTGTGTTTCTAACATTATTTTCATGTGGGTTGACGGAACTGGTGGTGCTGTACACATGAGATGTGTTTGCCGTGCCAAGCATTGCTGCTGGTCCTACAGCAGAGTGTGTTTTGTGCTTACGAGTACTGTGGGACACTCTCCATCCCGAACCCAGGACCACAGCCAGGGGCTCCAGAAAACAGACCTTAGCTACTGTGTGCATACAAATATAATGTCATTTCTAAACACACGCCATTGGAGAAGCGCATGTCTGATCCCTTAGAAAGGCTGGGACAGGCAAAACACGGTGCCTTCACTCTGCAAATGTCCGGCTCGCTCAAGCCTCATCCTGTCTCTGCTGTCCCAAAGTCCTTTAGATACGGGAAGGCACTGTGAGAACAGGAGAAAGTTGATAATGTCTGTTAGGCCCAGTATATATATATTTTAGAGGCTTTAAGGATTTGGATTTCATGGCACAGACACCCCAGGCTTTTGAAAGAAGCACGGTGCTGTTTGTTTTGCTAACCTCACTGCCGCGTGATCTGCTCAGCCAGGTTAGCTCCTTGGGGAGCTCTTCTGTGGACACAAAGGGTTGCACCATCTTCTGGGTTATTAGAGTGTCTGTGTCAATACTGGCCAAACTATACCATACTGTCTCCTTGTTTCCATAGTGACATTTCTGCCTATATGAGTAATTTTGGGCTTTTCCTTGTCACACTCAAAAACACAAAGCAAAAAGGAGATATAACAGGCAATGTAACTATTGTGCACCAAGTGGATGTCCCAGCTGGGACCGATGGAGCTGTATCCATAGGGGACAGCACCATACAGACGTGCCTTCCCAGGGCTGTGCAACTGCACAGATTTCTGTCCCCTGTGTACAAATATTCCAAGGAGCAAATTGTCTTCAGCTTTGTTTCCCAGCTTGCTAATGGTATCTGCCCAAAAGACAGGCAGTGTCCTATTTTGAGAGCATCACAATAATAACCTGAGAGTACAGTGCCTGGTAGATTGGATGTGGACCAGCATGAGAGCAGTGGTGATGCTCTGGAGTCCATCCAGAATGACTCTGAATCTTGGTGATTCCCAAGCCTTCAAATGGGAAAAATCTTCTTTTCAGAGAAACCCACTGTGACTCTTCTGACCTCTGAGCTCTCTGCTCTTAGGGTTAGGTCCTGGCTACTAAGCTTAAGTTTGGGTTTAAGAGTAAGAGGTGGTTCAGTCTCCAGCGCTGGTCTGTGTGGTGTCTTGTATCTACAGCGTGGTCAGTGCTGTGCTCCTCTGCTCTTCTCAGTTCAATGAGAGCTGTAGCTACACCTTTACTCTAACCTTGTGCAAGTAAGTGAAAAGACAGCGACTTGCGGTTCCAGGTGTTTTACCAAATTCATGTTCCCTAACTGCAAAAGAGACTCCACAGTCTGAAGAAGAAAAGACCAGGGTCTGGTGATCAACGTGATAAATTTGTCCGTGTGTGCTCTGTTTGTTCAGTGGAGTACAGTTGTCAAATAATATGCTTCCAGGCTCTGTGAAGCAAATTAATTTTGTATCCTTTAATCAAAAAACCCGTATAGTTTTCAAAACAAACCCCTCTTTTCCTTCCCTGAGGGCCCTGCAGAGCATAAAGCAATGCACAGAAAGGAGAGAAATAGATGGAGAAAATAAACATAGTGACAACATGACAAATCTTTATAATCTGGTAGAAATTTCTTTCTTTTTTTATTGCTGCATGAATCTGAGCCTGGAGTTCTGCTATCTGCTGTGGTAAATAAGGATGAATTAATGCAAGAAAAAAACCTGTATTTGTAGGGTAAATATACTGCTGAGTAATGTAGTGGGTTTTGCTGCTTGGGAACACAGAGACCAAGTCTTATCCCAGTGAAAACACTTTTGTAACCCTGCCAAGTGTGTCCTGCTGACACACCCTAAATCCATGAACAACCAGGGCCATCGGATCACCTGTGCAGGAGTCAACCAAGACTGCAGGAATGGAAGATAGCAAGTAGATAATCAGTTTAAAAAAAAAATAATTGTTTTTTTAGAGAATATGTGAATTAGCAGAAGAACTCCTTGCCACGGGATGCTGTGGGTGCTGGAAGATTATGAAGTTCAAAAGGAAGCAGGAAAAAATTAAAGAAAGAAAACATCATTGAGGTATCTCTACTACAAAGACAGCATCTCTGGACTGGGAAGCCCTGGGAATTTGGGAGCCTTTCCTAGGAAAGCGTTGCTACCTGCTTGCCCCTTTTGTAATCGCTCCTGTCTGCTGG
>NW_009258770.1:506900-515436 GCF_000687185.1 Egretta garzetta | reverse complement strand
GGCTATCTTCTGACTGAAGGCTTTATCAACTTTGGCTACGTGTAAGTGATATGTACCTAAAATGGCAAGAAATTATGAGATTTCCGGACCCTAAGTGTTTAGGCCTTTCTGATTCAGGGACAAAGAGAACAAGAAGGAATTTGTGTTAAATTGCTAAGAGCCTTAATGTAGATAAGGCACCAATATCTTTAGTACCATGCCATGGACACCAGATGTGAGCAGGATTGGGCTACGTGGTCCCTAAAGCACTGACGTCTTGGAGGTGCCCTCTCTTAAGCAGTGACTTAAGAGTGACCTTAGAGACAGCATGGACCCAGCATTTCAGTGCTTTTTGACACAGGAGGAGCCCAGTTTTTGACAAGATCATCTTCCCCCAGAGCATTTTTTCACACAAGCTGTACTGGAAGTGGTTTTATATTTATTCTCTGTGATGAAACTTTCCTAGGGCTCAGGTACAATTTTTTTTTTTTTTTTTAATATCCTTGCTGTCTCAGCAATCTCCTCTGGATGAATAAGAAACCTGAACACATCTCTCCTTTTCTCTTACCTTATTCTGGAGTGTCAGAAGAGAATGAAAATGAGTTGAATGGCCTCTCTACCTATTCCAAACAAATTTACCTTTTGTTGTGTAAGTGCGGTTGAAAGGATCTCTTGTTCAGGCTAGTGTGTACCCCGATGAACGAGCTAACAGTTAGGGCAAGAGGGGGAAAAATGATTACAAGCTATCATTTTCAAATTACTAGTTTTGTGTATCGCAAAATCCTAAATAGGGCTGGGAAATCTCCCTCTTAGCCCAGTGGGAGCAGACTCAAGGCTGGGTTACATTGCTTTCTGCACCATCCCAACCACTCTTTTCTCATGGCTAAATAGATAAAACTTACATCTTCAAGGGGAAATCGCAGCAACATTTTGGCTTCCCTGTTCCCTCAGATCTTAATTCTGATCCAGATTAGGGGATGCACTTCAGTAAATACCTGATTTTCAGCAAGCGCGGTAACTACAGTGGGATTTCTCATGTGCTGAGAATCAGGCACACACCTAAGTATCCCCCTGAATCAAGCTCTGCAATTTTCTCTTTCTGAAGCGAACATGCGCACAGAGATGAAACACGTGCGGTTAACAGTGGTACGGCGTTTCACATGCACTCGAGTTAGCGATCAGCGTTTTATCAGGAATGATGGCTATCTCTGCATCCTACTCGAAAGGAATACGTTCAGCGGCAGAATGCGTAAGCCGAGATTTCAAGCACTGCGTGAATATGCAAGGTACTCCAAGGTTGTTGAACAGCTCATCCGTTGCCACCGAGGAACGCTTAATAAAAAGCAGCTGTAATAGTCCTTGCAGAAACACCAGCGCTGATTGTGAATGCTTGAAGATGCATCTTTGGACCTTTGCCAACAGCCTCTCAACCAACCGCTGCAAGGTCGGATGGCTGCTGGCAGAGATCCCGCTGCCCCCGTAGGTGTCCGATCAGGGGTCGGATCAACAAACAGAGTGGGGAGAAGGACCCGGAGCACCAGCTGGTGCCAGGCTATTGCCTGCTGGCAAAAATCACCTTAGCATAGAGTTTCGGTTTGCAAGCAGTGAGGAAGGCCTCGCTACTAGGGAGCGAGGAAGATGTCAGAGCACCAAGTTATTACTCACTGCAATTACATTTATGCTTAAAATTATGGATTAAAACCTATCCACGAGGTCTACAAAGAATAACAGATAAAATCAGTCTATGCTCTGCTTTAATTTTTTCAGATGAATGTTTCTTTTTATACCGAGCATATGGCGCACTAGATTTCAAGTCCCATTGATAAAGACTCTAATCTCCGTAGTCTCTTTATTATATTTTTCCATTTTCTGCTGAGTTGGAAAAAAGCATTGCATACCATCTGTCAGCATGATCACAGTGCAATTTGCAGAAGTTTCAGACCGGTACAGCGTTAGTAGAAGCTCACCATTCTCCTCCAGACTTGGGTTCTTATGCATTACAGCCCCATTAAACAGTTACTTCACAAACAAAAACTCATTTGTGCAGCATGCTAATGACAATAATGCAAATGAATCTGTCCTGTTGGTAGCTACTATCCCTAACCACCCTATTCATGAATATATGGTAATTAAGCTGTTACTGCAGATGTAACTGTGTCAGCACTACTAAATTAAGGGCTGTACTGTAAATAAAAATGGGGTCATAAAAAGGAAAGAAGACAGTAAAAGATAATGGATAGAAATACTAAGGGCAAGGTATCAGAGGTTTTGCATAAGCAAACGAATTTATTTTAAAGGCTCCTGCTAAAGCATCTATTTTGATGCTATGGCTTGAAATTGCAGATAGATGCTGATACATAACAAATTAGTTCTTTTTGTCCTCAAATGCAACACTAAATCCCACGATGCTGGCAGGCTTGCGATAAAACCAGTAAGCGATCATCAGCATCTTACCTGTGGCTCCATCTCTGAGCTCATTAATAACTGTGTAAGGTATGGAAAGATGATTTAACAGACCCCTTTTGTAGAAGTTTGCAACAGAAAAGTGAGAGGTTCCTATTCCCAAAGAATAATTTGTAGTCTGAACTATGCAAAGTCAGGGGGGTCCTTATTTGGTAAACGCAATCCCACTGTGTACTTTCTGCTCTCTTGTGCAGCCAGTTTTAAAAGCCGAACAAAATTATTCCCACGTGAAGACCCCTGTTTCCATTAAACAGAAGAGAAATTGGATATTTGTAGCAGAAACAATTTTGTTACACAAATGTAAATCATGAGAAACACCACTGAAATCAATATTTTGCTTAGGCTCCATGTGCATATAAATGAAATCAGAGTCAGACCAATTCCAGGGGGTCACCATCAGTCTTGCTGATGGGACTTGGACAACCTCCTATCCTGCTTCAGCTCGAAAGACTTTAGCTCTGAAGACATAAAAAGTCCTGAATTAAAATACATGTCCTTACTGAGGGGGAGAAGAAAGATGGGAATGATTCAGTCTGGGGAGGTGATACACAGATGCGCAGAAAGAAGGATAGACAATCACGAGCCATAGATATTGCATATTCTGCATTTTCAGATTTTCCTGAGTCCATGATTTTCATAGAACATAAAACCAAAGAGCTCGATGATCAAAACTGCAAGACACTGCCTGCAAAGAAAGTCACTGTCTGTAATTAGTCTGAGAGACGCATAGTGGATAAATAGCTCTGAAGATGGCACAGAGTGAGATTTATCTGTAAAGGGAGAGTTTTCTCCATGGTATCAGACAGAGGAAGTTTATATTTTTCTAAGGGACATAATCCCTCCTGCTTCAGCACAGGAGCTGATTGCCAGCAGAGATTGGAAGATGCCTTTTCTCCAGGCTGTTTATTCCACTTGCATCCACAATGCCGTTTCCTGCCTTTTTTTTCTCTAACTCAGCTAAAACAGAGCCCTGACGGGGGCACTGGATTTGATGTCCCCAATATGCAAATCCTAATTAAACACAGACAAGGATATGCTGCATCGGTTTGCTGGTAAGCTCCCCAGAGATTAATTTATATAGGGACGAGCACAGTATATAGCTGAGTGGTTCAACGGCATTTTGAGAAATTGTCTGGGAAGAAGAGAGCTGGCTGAACTCTCAAATCCGCATCAGCTGGCAGCCACCGCCCGTAGCCGATCCCTTTCAAAATGTCTTTGCTTTGACAGTGCTGAGGGTCC
Organism: Egretta garzetta; assembly: GCF_000687185.1. Taxonomy (NCBI): domain Eukaryota; kingdom Metazoa; phylum Chordata; class Aves; order Pelecaniformes; family Ardeidae; genus Egretta; species Egretta garzetta. The sequence continues at coordinate 511,755 of NW_009258770.1, read as the reverse complement.
GAGCTGGAGCTTGAGTGTGGGTTTTGCAAATGGCCCCTCTATTTCTAAAGTGCTGGGCACAAACCATCCAGTACAGAAGTGATCACCTTCCAATTTGGTGTTTCAAGCAGTTTGCTCCCCGAATCCTCACTCCTTTCTTGCCGCCGGGGTCCCTCCTGGGGATGGGAACACAATGCCGGGGGAAACACACTGCAGGTATCGCTGATGGCAAACCCTTCCCACTGCCTTCTCAAGCAAGCATTTGACAGCACTTGCTTTTGCCCAGCGGGCATGGGATAAAGGAAATGACTTTGCCAATAAGTTTCCAGATCTATCGAGAGATTCTGTGGTTTTCTTGAAATGCAGGGTGGCTCAGGGTCGCTGGGGAAGGGAAGCTGGTGAACCAAGGACAATATAACAATAATAATGGGAGGCAGTGATGGGATGTAAAATAGTTTCAGTCACTTAATACAAAGGCAACCGTGACTAGCTCAGGAGTAATTACTTATTTTTTAAACTCTCTTTTTTAAAGAAGTAAGAATTGCATGCTAAGGAAAAGACCGGGTTTGAAGACAGATATCCAAACCAGAGCAAGAGAGCATAAAGGCAGAGTTTCAAAGGTACTCATCCCAAAGGCTAAAATTAGAGGTGAATTGTGGGAAGGTGGGAATTAAACTCCTCTGGTCTCATATGAGTGCTTGCAAATGCTTGAGTGCCCCTGGCTGCCGAGCCCTCTGCCGATCCCCAGGGCTGTGTGAGGTTACACCACGCTTTTCCCATGGTATTTATTGCCAGGTCAAGGCCCTTGCTTCCTTTCTGACAGTTCCAGTATGTAATAAAACCCCCATCTTGGTCTGCAAGGGGAATTGCCAGGGCATTTCTGAGAACAGACTATCAGGTGCACGAGCACGAGCTCTGCCAGCGGGTGCAGGGGAGCCGTGCTGGGGCCAGCGTGCCCCGCAAAACTGCACGCACAGGCCACATGTGTGAGGAGCGTGCGGAGGGCTCAGCAAATACATTGCAACCTGTGCATGCAGCAAGCAAGAGGCACGCGCGCAGAAGGAGCAAATGGCATGAAGTTAATGAGCAGCGATCTATTAAACAGCAGTGTGACCGCTGCTCACGGCCATCCATCTCCTCCCGGCTCCCGCAGGTAGCAGCGCTTGTGAAACATTGCCGAGTCAAAGCTGACTTGCTTAATGTGAAGGACTGGAGGAAAGTTGAAGAAGGGAATAACTTCTTTTTAGGCTGTCTTTCTAAGGGGTAATTTTGGTCATTTTGCCTGCTGTGCAGCTCAGTGTCAGCCTCGCCAGAAAACAACCGTCCTGATGCGAGCAGCCGAACAGAATGGTGGTGTGTCTGTCTGCAAGCAGGAAAGAAAAATGGGAAAAGGGAAAAAAGGACCGTGAGCGTAACAAGTAAATGGAGACAAACTATCCTTGGGCTAACACATGCACTGCAGGATGGAAGGGATATTGTGATAACAGGAATTGAACTCATTTTTCCGTACAGTTTAGTGGGAGCAGCAGGTTTACGTCCTGGGGCCTGATCTTCAGCTGACGTGAATCGGTGCTCTGCTGCTTACGTGGCCCCGGCTGTCCTGACCACACATCAGTGAAGCCACTGGCCTGGAGTTTGTTCAGTATCCGTTCACTGGAGCAAAAAAGATGGAATCCAAAATAATGATAAGAAAGGTAATCCAGAGAAAAATTCAAACTCCTGAAGAGGAGGCATAGAAATCTCCTGCTCGTGTCTGCATCCCCAGCTGCAGCCCCGAACGTCTTGTCAAGCTATATTTCGTCAAGCTATATTTCTTCAAGCTGCACCCCTTCTTGCAAACACAAGTAAAACGGCGGCCCCGCAGGGATTACCCGCTGCCTGGTTAACACGGAAAACATTTTGAAGTGTGGGAAGTTAAAAAGATTTCCAGTTTCCTCGTTTAATATCCATGCTCTGATGACCTGAAGTCATCTAAGGCAGTGATTAAAAAAAAAAAGAAGAAAAAAATCTATGGCATTTTCTTAAGGGATGAATTATTTTTAGCCATGGAGATTTAAAGCTCTCTCCAAGTTCCTGAACTTTCAGAACTTCTCTTCGCTAAGGAGCTTGACAGCAAAGCAGGTTCTCTTTTTCCCAACTTTTCAATTGATCTAATTAAAATATGCAAAATCTCCCTTTCTGCATGATGAAGGAATACACATTTTTCCCAGCGAGATAAAAGGCATTTTCCAGAGGCTTTATTTCTAAGAATAATTGCTCCCCTCTCCATTTTTAGGGCTCAGCTACTGTCCTGCTTTGCTTTATGGTAGAGAAATGGGAAATAAACAACCTTGTTGTTTTTTATTCTCGAGATTCCTGGCACCAGAGGGCTTTTGTGAGACAAAACGGGTTGTCAACGCACCACTGGGCCTGATTCTGATTGACGCTGGTACCACCGCACACTGCCAGAGCTTGGTGTAAATGGAAATCTGGTCCTTTATGCTTCAATTTAGTTCAGGGGGCTCCAGAGGAATGACTTCCAAAGTGGGATATACATACATATACATTTGTAATGCAGTTTGGGTTAGTACTGCTTTTCAAAGACAACACTGCTTTTTAATCACCCGCATTGATGGGATTTTTGGGGGGTGTTTTGCATTGCTTTTTGAGTGAAGCTCCCCTCTGCCCAGCACCCCACTACGGCCAGGGGGACAGCGGCAGAGCCTTGCCCTGTTCCCCTGCTCACAGGGCAGCCATGCCCCCGGCATCAGCTGCCTGCCTCTCCAACACATAGAGCTTCAACAGCTTTGCCTGTCGACCCCGGGCGCAGCATTGCACCCTTTTTATGTGTGCAAAAATCAACGCTTCGCTCTTCCAGACCTTGGCCACCTTGTAAGAGGCCCTGGCTGGGCAGAACCCAGGGCCAGGATCTCATAGAATCATAGAATGTTTGGGGTTGGAAGGGACCCCTAGAGGTCATCTAGTCCAACCCCCCTGCAGTGAGCAGGGACACCGCTAACTGGATCAGGTTGCTCACAGCCCCGTCCAACCTGGCCTTGAATGTTTCCAGGGATGGGGCCTCCACCCCCTCTCTGGGCAACCCGTTCCAGTGTTTCACTACCCTAAAATGCAGTAAAATGCAGGAGAATAAAAATCTTCTAAAGAATATACAAAAGGAATTTAATGAAAGCCATCAGAAGGGATTGCTAGAGAAACCCTGACCCTATGTTGTCACTACACAATGACCTGAAGCTTTTGCTTCATGGCTGCAATTTTTTTTTTCTTTCTTTCTCACTAAAACTATTTTCTGTCCATAATCTGAACCTAATCTTGGCTGCTAAAGGGACTCTCTCATTGGGCTCAAGGCCATTCCCTGGCAGTAAATTCAGTTCATCCCACTGGAACGGCGACAAATGGATGTCATTTACAAAGCCAACTGCACCCACTCAGCACATATACGTATATATGGTACAGCGAAACCCCTGCAGCAATGCGTCACGTGTCCCAGCCCTTGGATTTAAAACCCAGACAAACTCTTAGGCAGGGGTTGACTGAATTCTGAGCAGGAGGAAAATCATTTTGTGTTCTTGGACTGACACAAAATGCAGGCAGAAGTTTTGAATAAATGATTTGTTCTGAATCATTTACTTGGTGCTGCTCAGTACCTTGGAGGACAACGAGGGCTTCTAAACATTTGCGCTGATAAAATATTGAGTCGACTTTAGTACTGTTTTGCAGGGGAAGAAGCGTTCGTCCCGATGCTCTGACCAATTTAGCTTGCGCGTTCCTAGTGTGGCTGCCAGCAGGCTCCGGCACTTTGAGCTGCAGAGCCCGTTGTTGTCTGCGTAATGTTGTTGTGCCCCATTAAAGCTGTTGTTGCATTTCACCTTATAGATGGGTACATCTCTGTGACAGACAAAGTGGTCCCTGTGCACAGACGGCAGCTAGTAAAGTGCTTTCTGACAAAAAGTGCTAGCGAAGTGCAGTGAGTTCAGAGTGTTAGTACGTATTATTCACCTTTTAATAATATCACAGCAAAATTTAGGGGAGTATGGCAACAATTTTGATCATTAAAGAGGCCAGGACATGGGTTTGACATGTCTATAAGGCCAATTACAAACTCCGCTTGAGCGTCAAGTCTCCGTTTCAAGCGTGAAGTGGTGAGAAAAGCTCACTGTAGCAGTTACGGTGCTTACAAAGGAAAAACAATTTAATTAAGGGATTTTTGTGCCCATGACAGAACCATAGGGGATTAGCGTGGGGAAGCAGAGTAAGCAACCCAATGGGTGCTGTTGGGATGGTGCGATCCTTCCCGAAACAGGTCTGGCCATGGGCAGTGTCACAGCGTGATGGTGGAGGCAGGATGGGTGTGAATGCCGCTGCTGGAGCTCCTCTCCTCAGGTGTAAATAAAACGCTACACTAGGCTTAAAAGTGCAGAAAGAGGGGAGGCAAACCCCAGTTCAACCAGTGATGCCGGGGGGAGTCACTGGGAAAGGGAAGGAGGGAAAGACAGAAAAAGGCTCTCCTGCTGACCAGAGGGAGGCTTTCCTGGCCGGGGAAAAGGTAAAAACCGGATTTTACTGGATTCAGTCTGTCAATAAATGAGTTATGAGATATTTCTCTCAGTTATCTAAATAGATTTAGGCACCCATGTGTCAAAGTCTCTGGGAAGCGAAGGGGGGGTACGAACTCAGAGCCCCGAGATGGCTGGAAAGTTCAAGCCGAGAGCTGGTCACAGAACCAGGTGTCACTCGATGGTGCGCTGACAGGCACCGGCGGCCTGGCGGGGAATTGGGCTGGACGCGGCCGAGGCAGGCCTTAGGTTTGTCCCCTGTCAGCGGGGCTCAGGCCGGGGTGTGGAGGCACCAGGCCATACCTGCGTGCCCCCCCCAACGG
>NW_009258770.1:502608-505216 GCF_000687185.1 Egretta garzetta | reverse complement strand
GGGACTGGCGGCCCGGGGAGCGGTGCTGAATTTCAGCTGTCCTTGCGCTAAACGCCAGCGCGTAGCGCATCGGCCGCCCGCACCCTCACGTGCACGCGTTAAATAGAAATGTAAATTGTGATTAATTAGGGCAGCCTTTGACCTGGCCGTGAGTCGTCTCGCTGACCCACGAGCCCTCAGAACGGGGGAGGCAACGGTGATGTTGGAGGGGGTATTCGCTGCTGTGATGCTGGCAGAAGAAACGCCTCGTTTATCGTCCCCTTGGTCCCCAGACTATCGGGCATCTTGCAGTTTATAGTTTATCAAATTCCGCAGCCAAAAAAAAAAAAAACCTCAGGGCTGATTTTCAAGACTCTTCATAAGTTCATTTGTTTACTACGGAGCCGTGACTTTAATGGTCTCTTTGGTATAAAAACATTCTGCTTGTGTGATATTTTTGGTGGCATTGACAACAGATTTGTTAGTCATGGTTATGAATATGGTAATGTGCAAATCTTCCATTAAATTCTACATGCTCTAGGTAACATGGTTGAACAGTCACGTATGAAGTCTTGCATTCTCGCTGCTGCTGCAAGGGAGCAACGTCGCCTTGAACTTCCAGTCCGTTTGATCACTTCCTCTTAACTTTTCCACTGTATTATAAAAAATATTTCATCTCCCTGCTGGCCAGATGTAAACCCTAAGTTTTGTGTCAGGTGCACCTCCTTGCAAGCAAGCTTATGTAACGCGGCGCCCTGTGCAGAATGCGAGAGGAGATGGAAGGAAAGGTTTTGGGAAAGAGGATGGTCATGTGGTTACAGTGCCTCTCTGCATGTCCCCCTGGGAGAAGAACTGAGGAGGGTTGTTTACTTCTGTTCTGTGGCCATCCTGCCTGATCCTGGGCAAGTCTCTCAGTCTTCTTTGGTGTGGCTTGCCTTCTCCGTAAAATATAGCGCATCCTGTGTTACTGCTTCTCAGGGCTGTGTGAAGCTACTCAGAAGCCCTTGAAAACACTTTTTGGCCAGGGAGGTACTGTGTGAATGCAAATTATTACATTGCTGTTTTAAAAATGCTTTTCAGAAGTTAAAGCAGTATCTTTAGGCAGTTTATTGGAACTGTAGCCAAATGTCTTTTCAGGCAGCTCCAAAGCAGACTAAAGGGATTATTTTTGTGAGTAATACTCCCCTGTAAAGAAATCTAGTGTCGTTTCTCAAGAAAAGAAAAAAAAAAATCACATTTGAGTGTTATCAGATGTGTCATTCTGTTCTGTCCATGAATATTTACCCCCAATTTCTCTGCATGTAACTTGGCAGTAATTATCAGCTGAAGAAACACTTCTGTCCTAGACCGTTTAAGCTGAAAGTGGTGGATGAAGACATGAAAGAGCTTCCCCTGACCATGGCATCAAACTGGCCCACTGTGAGCCCTCTGGTCTCTGTGGTGTGGCTTTGCTATTAAATCTGGTTGTATTTTTATTCTGAGATATAGCAATGATCAATATGCTATCAGCTAGGAGCAAATAGTCTTAGGCAAGAATTATGTCTCAGATACTGCTACAGGGCACATTTCTAGCATTAAAAGTAAAGAAAAAGGTCCAGGTGCTGGCTTTTTTCTTTTTTTTTAAAGAAACTAGATGGAAAAGGACTTGAGTTTGAGACTGACCTCTGATCAGCTTTAATTTATCTTGCAAGTACATAGAACATTAGCAGAATTCCTTATTTTTATTACTGGGATTCTTAGAGTTCTTTATATTTTGATGTGCATTACTTTCATTCTAGCGTATTGAAAGCTCACTGGTTTTGTAATACATTTTTTAAAAGGCACTGTTATTTTTCTTAACCACCTGCTTTGGTAGAATCTCTGAATAGCTTCTACTCAGAATTGCATTTGAGGTAACGCAAGACACAGAATTCTTTGATTAGCTTGCTTTTTGCAAAGATTTATTTTCAGACAACCTTAAAAAAAATACTTCGGATGTAAATTCTGAGGTCTTTTCATGTTGTGGATTTAATAGACAAGGTACTGTCAGCTGAGTTATGAGTCTTGCTAATAATGTGATTACGTTGTTGAGAGATACAGTTCTTGAAAACATACCTCAGAGGAGAAAATTCACAAAAGCTATGTGCAAATAAATTTTTTTCTACAACAGATGGAAGAGCTCGATAATCACCACTTAAGGGTGGCTAAAATTAGTTTGAAACAGAAAAGATTATTCCTACAAGTACAGTAGTATAATTTGTATGAAATGAGCCAAATCCTCCTAATTGTTACACTGGTGTAAATACAGAGTAATTCCTTTGCCTAGAGTTTCTCCTTCTCTATGAAGTAATGTAGAACACAGGGGAGTATGATGCTGTTGGATTTTGACGTGTTCGTAGCACAGGTCAGTTCTTCTTGAAACGCTGTGGCAGAATAGGGCCCAGAATTTAGCTCCCTGTTCTCATGTTCACAACAGCATAATATTCGCTCACTGAGACTCCAATTCAAAATTTGCTGTAATATGATTGTGGGTAGAGGGTTGCTGAATGACTCAGATGAATGTAGCTCAGAGTAAACAAACATGGAAATCATTTCTGGCTGGAGAGAGAGAAGGGAAAACATGACAGAGCAGAGAAAAGCCAACCTGAAG
>NW_009258770.1:499337-502590 GCF_000687185.1 Egretta garzetta | reverse complement strand
CATCAAAAACTCAGGACTGGAATTGCCACAGGCTTTTACCTTTGGTAATGAGAGGAACCTGTATGAAGTGAGCGCCTAAATGCAAGTTATTACAAGCAATTGGAGTTTTCCTGATAGTCCGGTACAAAGGTGAGCAGGCTCATGTCAAAAGCTGCATTTGGGCGCGTTTAAATGGCCCACTGCAAGAGCTGGGAACCAGGTGTACTGCCTGTCTCAGAGAGGCAGGATGCTGCCAGTGACTGATTGGTAGTCTCTACAATGTCCAATTTGGGAAAAATACAGGCTAGCAAGTGATTCCTGGAAGTTTCTGAGCCCAAAATCCTGGATAGCAATGTGGTGTTGGTATGAGTAACTGCAGAAGGATCCAGACCGAGCTTGTGGTTCAGATTAAGAAGTACCAGAGTGAGTCAGTGGCTTTGAAACAACTGTAGGTTGCTTCTGGCTAAGTGAGTCTCTAGCACAAAATCTGAGCAAGGCAAAGGCTATCCTCAGTTGTTTTTCCTGCCAAGGGAGACGACCAGTGAACACAAATCACTGCAACAGAGCATCTTGCCTGTCGGGTCCTCTTTTGAATGCCCAGGCCCAACGCAGTTAAAAGGCATAGGAAGATGGAGCTGTCTCTGGGTGTGGGAGACTGCAGTCAGTGGAAAGCTGGGGCAGGATTTTTATCCCTTTCAGCTGTCTGAGCTATTACGCTTCAGTGTGTATTCAGGGTAAGTTAGGTTAAGTTCCCTCCTGGGGAAGCAAGAAATGTGCTGGCATCCAGGGTTGAAATGAGGAGAGCTGGGGCTCGTCCCCTTCTGCTGCACAAGGATCAGTTCCCCAGAGCTCTGCCTTCCTGCTGGCTAACCTGCCTCCTGTTTCAGCCACTTTTACCATGGTAAAGAGAGGATGCTGTGTTGTTGTGTGGAGTTGTTCAGCATAAAACCTCTGCTCTTTTGAAATTCCTGTCTTGGAAAGCAATGAGGAGGCCTTAGAGTGAAGTGTGGCTGTAGGTATGGCATCCTTGCGGTGTTGTCTATGAGATGATGGCTGGGAAGGGGATGAACTAGAAAGAAAAGGTATATTTCTCTATGTGTTTGGGTAGCAGGTAGACCTCAGTCCTCATTTCTCCATTTTTTGTTTTCTTCAGAGTACATCAGGTTTTATATCATGTTGGTTACAGTGGCCGTGATAGAAGACATAGACAGTAGGATAATTTTTGCTAATAGGAATTACGGGTGTTTCTGTTAGGTTGTTAGATATGTATTATTATTTATTCTCGGCTCGTAAGTTCCCTCCTGGGGAAGCAAGAAATGTGCTGGCATCCAGGGTTGAAATGAGGAGAGCTGGGGCTCGTCCCCTTCTGCTGCACAAGGATCAGTTCCCCAGAGCTCTGCCTTCCTGCTGGCTAACCTGCCTCCTGTTTCAGCCACTTTTACCATGGTAAAGAGAGGATGCTGTGTTGTTGTGTGGAGTTGTTCAGCATAAAACCTCTGCTCTTTTGAAATTCCTGTCTTGGAAAGCAATGAGGAGGCCTTAGAGTGAAGTGTGGCTGTAGGTATGGCATCCTTGCGGTGTTGTCTATGAGATGATGGCTGGGAAGGGGATGAACTAGAAAGAAAAGGTATATTTCTCTATGTGTTTGGGTAGCAGGTAGACCTCAGTCCTCATTTCTCCATTTTTTGTTTTCTTCAGAGTACATCAGGTTTTATATCATGTTGGTTACAGTGGCCGTGATAGAAGACATAGACAGTAGGATAATTTTTGCTAATAGGAATTACGGGTGTTTCTGTTAGGTTGTTAGATATGTATTATTATTTATTCTCGGCTCAGTCTCTGGATTCAAGCCAGGAAGCTACTTTGTCCTTTGTATTCCCTTCTCCCTTCTCTCAGTCCCTCTCCCTCTTCATGTGCAGCAAACATGTTCCAGTGAGAACTGAAGCAACTGAAGCAATCCTGGCCCCTCTCACGTGTCCTGCATCCCTTCTGCATCCTTAGAGAGGAATCTGATTCACTGTTTGGGAAAGGCTGACTTAAGCACCTGAATAGAGTCCGATATGTTTCCTGTCATGGCTGCTAATCAAATTGTAATGCTCATTACCACAGGATGCTGTGGAGGGCAAAAGCATAAGCAGGTTGAAAAAGATGAGAGGAGCTCACAACAGAGAGTAGATAGGAAGCACGATGGTCTGGATGTAGCCCCTGGCTTTCTACCCTATGAACTGCCAGATGCAGGGAGGGTGCAGAAGGGAACGGTCACTGTAATGCAGTGGGCACAGGCTGGGGCCCATCACCAGAAATAACATCCTGGGATAGAAGGACCAAGGGTCTAATCTATTCCTGTGCTCTCCCAGCACCGAGACAGCTTGCTAAAACAGCAATTCACTTCTCAGTAAAATAAAGAGGGAAGAACAGAGCTTATGGAATAGTGTTTGTTGGGCATTTTGGTTCCAGAGTGATAACCAGAGTAGAGATTTCAGCCTGCTTTCACAGGTATTAATGGATTAACATAGGAAGCTGCAAGAATTTCATTGTGTGAAGCCTTACTGGCAAAGCAGTGTGAGAGGATGAAGCCATTTGGGACTCAGGGCTCTGGCTGGGACAAGAAGATGAAATAATTCCGCTCTCTCATTCAGTCTTTGTGTCCTGTTCGTTCTGGTTTGTGCTGCATTATGAAATGGAGGTGCTGATCTCTTACTTAGCCCGGAGCTGCAGTTAATGGAAATATCTGTATTGTGTGTATTGGCGTATTCGAAAGTTTCCAGGTGGAAAGACCTCCAGGTTTATAAAATTGCCCTAATGCCCTAAAATTGTTCCTAACGGGAACAAGAGGAATAAAGATTCCTAGGATGTCAGCACCTTCGCCGCTGACTCTTGAGAGTCGAGTTAGATGCAGGGACATGGTCACCGAATAAGTGGACAAGGGGCTGTGAGATGGGTCCCCAGGGTACAGCTAGGAAGGCTATTTCGAAGGGAAGCATCTGCTGCAAGAGAGGGGTTTTTTAATAGTAGAGGAGAGGTTACATTGGCGAAGGAGGTAAAGCCTGATCTAGGGAAGAGGAAGAGGGCAGGAGAGCAACAGAGAATGTTCGAACAAAAGATGTGAAGTCCCTGCAGTGTATTTAAGGTTATAGTGAAAATCCTTTACCCAGATCTTTCTTATATAACATCATCAGGGGATCCTCATTTGGGAAGAGCAGACTGAGTCTCTGAAGAATCCTAAAAGTCGTCCTAAGTTTGCTTCTCCTGCAATATCCCGTTTCTTCAGCAG
>NW_009258770.1:494499-499262 GCF_000687185.1 Egretta garzetta | reverse complement strand
GGGCTGCTGGAGAGAACAGGGCTGCCCAGCTAGCAGCCCTGTTCTCCGCCAGCCTCCTGGTTCCTCGGCAGGGAGAGCAGCTCCCACAAAGTCCTGGCTGACACCCCATTGCCAGCTCCCGCTGTCAGGGGGATGCACAACAGGAGATAGATACAGCATGGCCATGTCACTGTTCCTGACAGACACTGAGTCCCTGCTCTGTGCCATAGATGTAAGGGGCATGAGCTGAACCCAGACAGGGGCGTGCGCTATAGATGGGAAAAGGGCTTCAGGCTTCTCAGACTCAGGGTCTAAAACAAGTGTATGCCTTAAAATGCGCATCTTTGTTTAAGCCTGGAGCTCTGTGTTTATGGAGTGTTAGGGCAAATGTTCTGACATTTGTCTGTGGGTTTCTATTGATCTTGAAATCACGCCAAGTTTGAAATGATATCTTTCCAGCTCTCCTTACTTCTTCACCATATACAGGGACTGATGCTGGTTGTGCACACATGCATGCTGCTAAGAGTACGTGAAGAGTTGGTGACGAGGAGCGATATGTTATGGTCCTGCAAGCACGCGCGCCTGCGCGCACACACAAAATGGCTTCACTTCCACGTTATCTCCTGCAGTTTTCCCTGCACCCTGTCTGTAACCTAATCAAACAGGCTGAGCAGCTGGTGAGTGGGCGCCTTGCCTGTCAAAGACATGGGTATGAATATCAGCAGTCAACAAGCCATCACATTAGCTATTGGCACAAAATGTAATCAGTGAGGGTAGACACCCCTCCCAAAAATAAACCCATTGCTGTCCACAGAAGCCACACAAACCCCTGGTTGACTGAAATAGTTTGGGAAAAGAAAGAAGTTGAAGAGTGGCTTGGCTGAAAGTAATATTTGCAGGATGCTGCAATGGATGAAAGGAAGAGGTGTTTTAGAAGTCTTCTAGCTCTTCATGTGAGGGTTTCCATCCGATCTCCAGTCAAAAATAGTTCACCTGCACTGGCCATACATCTGTGGAGTGGGTCAGGTAGCACAAATGCTAGCAGATCTTTCTGGGTTGTCTTCTGATTTTGCCAAAGATTTGAATGTACTCGTGAATGGAACAAGACAGAAAACGGGGGGTTTCTTCTTACAAAAATCTTACAGATTCCCAAAATATCATTCCAGCCTACAAATGTTACAGACACCAAGCCCCAAAAGTTTGTAATTATTTATGTAAAATGGAGCATCTAGAGAAGCCAAGAGTCTGGTACTTAAATCACTCAGCAGAGGGCTGGGGTAAGAAAAGGAAAGGCTGGGATTCAGGCTACCAACACCAGGGTGGGCCTGGCCCAAAGTCTATTTGGTCTTTCTTGTACAGCAGAAAGATCAGATTTGTCAGAGCTATTATCTCTGTTTCGTCCCTGCTCAGAGACGTTTCCAGACCAAGGCTAAGCTCAATTCCCAGAATTCCTAATTCTTGCCTGGCTGAAGGGAAATGTGGCTCCAATCGGCCTGTCCTCTTCCATCAGTCCTGAGACTGGCCATGGGTTGACTTGCTGGTGAAATCTGAAGGGACCCTCTGGACCTACGAAGTGAGCACAGAAGCAACAGTGGGAAATGGAAAAATTCCCACCAATTTTACTGAGCTTTGGATCTGGACTTGAAGAATAATTTTTTTTTTCAGATGTTCTCCCTGTCCTCTCATTGGCTTATTTTAATTCTTTTTTTAAGGCCCAATAGCTGATGGCACCAAAATTCAGGGTGAAGTATTTGGGGTGTAGTGAAGGAGCAGGGTTGCTGCCATGACCTTCCCATGGACATTTGGATTAATCTTTCTCTCTTACAAAAATCAACTGGAAACAAAGCTCCCTCTCCTGTGGCACTGATCTATGCAGAGCAGCGCAGTTCAGAGCTGGTTTGTGTGTTTGCTTTTTTAGGATCAGAGCCTTTCCTTTTTTCCTGCTTCTGCATGCAGAGCTTCCCCTCAGTGACCAGAGGTGCATATGTGGAGCAGAGATACCAGCCTTCACCGCCGTGGCAGGCGACTTGTCAAGGTGACCTCTTCAGAAGCATCTTTCTGTCCGTCCCAGAATGGGGACTGACTCAGCCCAGGAGTTTGGGCTTGTGTTCAGGCTCAGCCCTCGGTAAGCATGGAGTTACAAATGGCTAGATGAAAGCTGGGTGCATTGTTTTGCACTGTGACAGGCTGAGGTGAAGGGAGCTAAGGAGTTGCTCCAAACAGTGTCACAGAGATGCAATTCCTGCAGTCCTGCTGCATAGCCCCTTTCATGGCAGTGCTGTTTTAGAGTCCTTTAATCTGGTTATTCTGCTTGGCTGAAGTCCTTTAGCCACCAAACTTGCAGCACTGAGGATGCGGTGCTGTGAGAGGACCCTGTGCCTGATTGTTCCTACATTTGTACCGGATAAGACCACAAACATCTGCCAAATCTCCGCTGCTGTCACATTATTCACAGCAACTACATTGTTAGATAGATTTCGTTGTTGGTTTTGGACATTTCAGAATGTGATCCAGGTTCTACAAATGGCTCTGGTATTCCTGGATGTTTAGCCAAACACATTTTTGCCAGAAGTGGTTTGTTAGACTGGTCTCTCACTTCCTGTGATGCCTGTAGGAAAATTTGGGCAGCCCCAGGATGCGGCTCTTCTTGATCGAGACACTGATGCTTGAGCCTGAGAGCGTGCTCTGTTCAAATGCCCTCCGGTGGTACTGGCAAGCTGAGTGCTGTTGCACACATTACAGCATGGGGTGTTCTCCCTTTTCGAGTGATAACCATGCACGGCTGGGTACATGCTGGGGCATACAGCAGTGTGCAGTCACGGGGCAGTGAGGCCTGGTCTGTAGCATGTTCCTATGCTTAAATGTTGAAGCGTTACAAAGAGAATGCAGACTTCAAAAGAAATCGAATTAGGCTTTTAGTTCTTGTCCATTTCTGGAAAATCTGAAGTATATTAAATGGTATTAATACTGTGCCCATATTGCAGTTGCTGTTTAAGTCGGCTTTATGGATTGAGCCTCTTAACATGGAGTTAGGATAGATTAGCAGCATTGTCACCCATTTTACAGACAAGGAAAGAGAAACACAGCAGCATACGCATGATCACGCAAGATCGAGAAGTCAAAGCCAGGTCTTTTGCTTCCTTGATGCCGCGCCACACAAAGCTGTCACTGAGTTCAGTTTATTAATTCAGAAGCAAAGAACAGTGTGCTACTAATAATGTGATTGAATGAGGGATATCAACATGCTGTGTATATTTTGTGACGGATGGATTGCCATTTTCTTTTATAGCCCCAACATATGCAATATGCCTTTGTGAGTACTAAACAGGGAATCAAGTCATAAAGAATTGAGACTCCAGACAGGGGGGCACGAAGCCCAGCCCACTTCCCACAAAGAGACCATTAGCAGTGGTGTAGTTGCACACCCACACGTCATGTTGTTATAACCAGCTTAAACTCAGTATTGAACACGTCCAGTGCTAAAATGGGACTGGCAATTGGGAAGAAAGGAACATAAAGTAGGATATTTATGAAATAATTATGAAGTGCTCTTAGATGGGGGCTCGAAGCAAGAGAGTTTGTAGAAGAAGGTCCTGTAGAAGTCTGTAGAAGCAGCATGCAGGTTGATTCTTTGCCTCTGTCCTTCTGGATGATGGGGAATGGATCAAGCTGTGGGGCAGTCTTTTTTCTCCATTACACAGGTGTCAATCTTACTGCTGCTAAGGTCAGCCCACAGCAGGGGTAAATGACTGAATCCTAATCTGCAAATATGAAAAGCAAAGAATATGGGCAGGTCTTCTCTTCTGTGGAAGTCTTTTATAGGAAAGATCATTTATAAATACCATGGATAACTGATGCTATTCAAAAGTACTGGTTTGTTTCCAACTTAACCAACACATAAGTAGACCTACTCTTTTCTCATTTAAATTCGTTCTTTTTTTATGTTGGTTTGGATCCAGAGGCCTAATCTACTGTTTTTTATCCAACGCTCCTGTTGAATCCATATGGATCAATTATCATTATCAAGAGCATCAGGATGGTCCTAAAGAGAACCTCTCGCACCTGAAAAAATGAACCCTGGAAACAGCATCCTCAGACTGCAGAATTTTTCTAGCCTAGATAGACCACCTCTGTGCAATGGGAATGCTGGAGACACAGAGGGGTGTCTGAATACCAAAAAGTTTTTTAGTTTGACCGTCATCTGTTTGCATTAGACCAGCCTAGAATGTGTTCCTAGCACTCTGGGCAGCTGGGGAGACCTTCTGGGGCAGAAAAACATAGATTTAGCCCATAGGAAATATTAGAACCCAACCACATGTGATTGTTTCAATAAAGAATCCTATTTGTATTTGTTACAGCCCAGGAACATACCATGACCTGAACATCTTCTTTACCCTCCTGGGTAATGTCAGCACAGTCTTTGCAGAGCACCCTCCAATGTTTCCTGCGACCAGGACACCCTATTTCTGCATACAGATCTATAAGGCGACGGGAGATGGTCCTGCAAATTTGTGCTTTGTTTGGTCCTAAAGCTCCCCTGCTGCACACATCCAAGCCCAGCAAAGCACTGGTGCCATATGGATAGAGACATACTCCTAAATTGGCACTCGTTCTCTTCTCTTGCTTTTTTGGGGGGTGCTGAGTAGGGAAGAGAGAGCCCAAAAGTGAGAGTGACAATAGACCAACTCAAAACGTAGCAGGCTTTGGGGCTGAGAACTGAAGAAGTGCAGTAACAGCGTGTGATAGACTACATCGGTGGTACATGAAACGAGAAGCAAAGCACG
>NW_009258770.1:493055-494469 GCF_000687185.1 Egretta garzetta | reverse complement strand
GAGGAGAGTTTTAATTTGGTGAGTCTAGTCAATGGCATCAGCCCAGTGTAACGAAGCAGGAAGGAGTCCAGAAGAGAGGCTTCTCCTTTCAGTTTTACCCATGCAAGTAGGAATTATGTCACTGAAGTCAGCAAGACAAGTGAATCTGCATAAGCAGAATGAAATTGAGAGTGCGTAAGATGCGTTTGAAACAATTTGGCTCTGCTTTGGCTGAAGTAATGTGAAGGAAGAGCATAGTAAAATTAATAACACCAGAAAGGAAAATAGAAAAGGAAGTTAAAAGAAAGGAGAGCTCTAAGTATTTTCTTGCACTAAGATGACATATAAATATATACAGACTTAATTAGGAGAAGGTTACTTGAAATCTCAAACCCAGCTAACAGCTTCTCACTTTCTCACAATATTTTGTTACAGCCTACTATAAAAAAGGCATTTAATTAAAACAGATTTATTCATCCAATCATGCAGGCGTTACAATGAGACACTGTTTCCAGAACCTGGGTCTTTTTGTTCAACTTAATGGAAAGTAATAATATCATGGAAAACGTACCTCCCATGTTAAAACAGGCAATGTTCATCCCTTGTACCTTAGCATTGGTTTGTTCTGTGTCTTTGCCCTGAGCCTAGCAGACTGCAAACACACTGTGAGGTTTTGTCCCGCATTTTATGCGTGCAAAGGGAGGATTTTCCCTGAGATGTTTTCAGTTGCAACGCCGTAGTTGCTTATATTGCTTACTTAGACTTCTCTGTGTGCCCTAAGGATTTGCAGTCCTATGCTAATGTAATACATAGAGTCACCTTGACTTCACATTTATCAGCTTATGCAAGTGCTAACCTTTTACTGCACTGCAACAGAAATGTCATTCCTGTTCAGCCTCGCGATGACAAACAAACAGCTTCATTGTCAATAACAGATTTTGGAGGCTGGCTGGCTCAGTGGCTGGTGAGGTGGCTTTGGGAGTGTAGTTCTTGTCAAACACTACACAAACCAGAGTGGGCAACCTTGTTTTTTTTCCCCAGGGAGGGATGGTGTTTGTTTGTTTGTTTGTTTGAGTGGTTTCACCTTTTCCAGGCTTTAAGGAGGGCATACCTGAGGTGTGCTGAACATCTCATGCCAGCTTTCTGCTCACTATCTGTGGCATTATCTGGTGCAGCGTTTGCTGTAGTTCTTGTCAAACACTACACAAACCAGAGTGGGCAACCTTGTTTTTTTTCCCCAGGGAGGGATGGTGTTTGTTTGTTTGTTTGTTTGAGTGGTTTCACCTTTTCCAGGCTTTAAGGAGGGCATACCTGAGGTGTGCTGAACATCTCATGCCAGCTTTCTGCTCACTATCTGTGGCATTATCTGGTGCAGCGTTTGCACTTGTTTTGGGGCAGCTTGAACTGTAGGATCCTTGGCAGGGATGCAGGATCC
>NW_009258770.1:440832-492655 GCF_000687185.1 Egretta garzetta | reverse complement strand
TCCCTAGAGCTATTGCTGCCCCTCATTTATCTTTTATAGAAAGTTGAAGTCCAGAATGAAATTTGGGAAACATATGGATAGCATTTGACTTTTTCAACCTGAAATGTCAGCCAAGTAACATTTGTGGGACCAGTATAGCCAGACACCAGGCAACAGTCACTGTGTGACAGACTGGGCCATCCTGCTAAGGATTTACAAGGAGACTCAGTAGCTCACCTGAAATACAGGGGATTTTTTGAAGGAGTCCAGCTTCTTTCACCCATACCCCTCATCACTCTTGTAGCTCCCCTTGAAGGCAACACATGATATCTTGGCTAAGTCAGGAGAGGTTTGGGACTGGTGTTAGTATTAGCATGATGTGTTGAGCAGGTTTGTTGGCTTCAGGGGGTGTCTCACTAACCACGTGGAACACTACTTTACCTGACCTAGCACATTCAGAGCAAGCTTAAGTGCTGCCGTCATTAAAAGCAGCACAGAAAACTCAAGGCACAAATGAAGGGAAACTGGGCAATAATCCTCAAAAAAAAACCCCAAACCCTATTTCAAGACCCAGAATATACCCTTAGCAAAACATTTTGATTTTGCTGAGGAAAATAAGTCATCCATGACTGAGCGAGGGTGGACTGTTTTGTGACACCTCAGGGATGAAAGAAAATTCAGAGTACTAGGAAGAAAAAGAAAGACTCAAGGTAGAAAGGCATCTGCAACTTGGAATCCCTCCAAACTACATACTCTGAATAAATGCCGCTCAGAGCCTCAAGGCCTGGCCTTGGGGACAGGTACAGGGACTGCAGTGCCTTCTTTCCCATTGCAGGAGCATGCGGGCAGGAGGCAAGCAGGCATCATGGGGGCAAAGAGAAGAACGGTGACACAGCTAGCACAGGGTGTGATGCACAGCAGTGCACCAGGGTCAGCTGGGTCAGCGGCAAACAGTACCTTTGATTATTTGAAGGTAGAGCTTGGAGCAAAAGCAGGGCAGAGAGAAGAGCTGTAGTCACTGTGAGAATATGGGCAGAGCCCAGGGCTTATTGCCCTCCTCCCCTTCATCGTTCATCCTCCCCATGGAAATATAGAGGCAACCGGTGGGAAAAAAAACCCAATCTGTGTGTTCAAGTAACTAATTTCTAACAAACACAAAAGTGCCTGGATTCATCCAGAGGGGACACTTACTAAGCTAGGCGACAGAAGAAATTTCCTGTGTGCATAGGATTGAACTGAGACAATTCAGAGATGCACCAGTTCTCACTCCAGCTGAAATACCCCTCTTGCAAGGAGAAAGGCTGACAAAGGAGTGGATGAGTTCCTTGTCCTGGGAACGATAGGATGAGCGGTGGCAGCAGCATCCCGTGCTCATGGTGGGGAGAAAGGTACTACTTGTGCTCACACAGATAGGTGAATAGCTAACTTTGCCACTACCTAAAATCAGGGAACCCTTTGTGGCTGATGCCCTATAGTTTTCCATGCTTGCATATGCCTATGTGAAAGCTGGAGAACACGTTTGGCTCGGCAGGCTGCTGTTCTGGCTGGACACGCTGCACAGGAGAACAGTATTTGTGGATGTCAGGGGTGCTTGCTGGTAGTAAGGTCTACACTACTGTGTTTTGATCAGAAATCAGTAAAGATGGACCTGAACAGCTCTGAAAATAGCTCTGGAAGGAAGGAGCAAGACCTGCCGGGCCAGAGGTATGCAAACAAGAAAGGAAATAGCAAGCAACTGGCCTAATGCATTTTAGACAAAGTTGAAAGGAAGTCTTCACTGACAGCAAAATCTGTCTAAAAAAGAGAATGCAAGAGCTCCTCAGAGTGCTGGAGGGCACAGGAAAGTCAGTGCTGAATCTAGCTTCCCACTTGAGAGCTGTGCTGTGCAAAGGTATTTGATGGACAGGGGATGAAAATCTCAAAGAAACAGGGACTGAAGAAGCTGAGGAAAGATAGCGAGGCTGCAAGTACTGTAACATTAAACAAAAAGATACTTCTCGTTCATCATGGCACTTGCAGAACACAGAGCCTTGGAAGTGTAACCTCAGTATGTTAAACCTCAGTGTAAAAAAATAATTGTTTTACTTATTTTTTCATGCATGTGCTAGCTGAAACTAGCTACTAAATACAAAACCATTCCTTTATTATGGTTACAGACAGGGACCTGAAAAATGAGAAGGTCTTGAGAAAATTGTGGACCTGGATACTTCTGGTGAAGCCAAATTAAGTCCTGTATGTAATTAAGCCAGTAGGGATGCAGAGTTATTCTACAAAGCCAAAGAATTAATTTTAGATTTGTGACAATGTACCCCCAAGCAAAATCAGACTCAGGATTTTAATCAATCATGCAGTCCATCTAGGAGCAGCTCAGATTTTCAGGAAAGTCCCAATTTTCCCTTGCAATGATGCATGTAACATATCATGTCTTCCACGGACACTCTTTTTGCAGTCATTTTTTGCTATTCTGTTATGAAAATTTGATTGTGGGTAATAAAGTTTAATGAACAGTGTTCAAGCATACTAACAGCTAATTAGATGAACAAAAAAATGTGTAAAATAGGATTGTTACTAACCGTAGAGCTTGAAATTATAGAACTGTACATGGTCATTATGCCTATGCCCATTGAAAGTGTAAGTGAAAAAAATTCCCAGGTCTTCATTTAGTATCTTTGCCAGTTGTTTGTTATACAAGCTGGGTTTAGACTTTTGGATCTGCTTTCTAATCAGACACTTTATCTGCTTTATGTGTCTGGAAAGAACAGTGCTGACAGTATCTTGAAAATGAGAGCTGTGCAGTGAGAGAAAGTTACCGAAGCTGGGAGGAAGGCAAAAAATGAATTCTAGAAACAGAATACATTCCTGTTACAGCAACTAAGACCGGGGCCTCTTGGTGTCCGTCCTTGTAGCCACCAGTGGGGCCATATACTCTAAAACCAAAGGAAAGAAGCGAAGAGAAGTGCAGATCTGAAAAACTACTTGCCCAAATGTGCACCAGAAAGGCAGTGGAAAAATCCCCAGTTTGCCGTGTCACTGGGATGTGGCTGTCAGATAGATCAAATGCTGCTGCTACAACTCCCAGCTAGAATCCTGATTTCTTTTCAACCCCAGAGAAGCTCTTAGGCGCCTCAAGGACTTTACCCACCCTTTATGTCGCCACATTTGATGGCATATACTTTATAACAGACAGACCCAATTCTGCTGGGAACCACCAGACCCTACACGTAACTGACATGAGGAGCCAAAGCCAGAGCAGAGCTGGGGACTGATCTAATTTCCCACGCATTAATTCTGCTTGTTTTGCTGTGGACCCGAGGATCTGTGAGAAGGTTGGCTGACATGGTTGTGCTGTTCCTGCAGTCATCCCAGAGGTCGTCCCCAGCCCTCCTGACAGCTTTGAAGGTTTGCAGAAAGCTAAGCCTTGGGTAGCTAGGCAGTGAGGACCTTAGCTTGATACTCATTTCTCCAGTCAATGGCAAAAGACCTGCTCCTCTGGGAATCACTCTCAGAAGGGAGGATTACATTGTGAACACTGTGCCCACAGTAGGAGATAGTTCAGAATCCATGACTGCGGTCAGATCAAGCAAGCAAAAGGTGGAAGTGCCTCTCCAGTCTCTACTCATTAAAGTAACATATGCCAGGTGAAATGCCATCTGAGTGGTGTTTGACGTCTGCAGCGGTCCCTCCTGCATTTTGCATAGTTATTTAAATTCTTTCTGTGTGTGTTTCCTGGGTTTCAGTGAACACCTTGAGCATAGCTCCCTTTCTGTTCACTTCTTGTATGGATTTTGTTCAAGCAGCCCCTTTTAGGTGGGGCAAAATTGGTGAGAGTGTCTTCAAACATAGATCACAGAATCACAGAATCGTAAGGGTTGGAAGGGACCTCAGGAGATCATCTAGTCCAACCCCCCTGCTAAAGCAGGCTCACCTAGAGCATGCTACACAGGACTTCATCCAGGCGGGCTTTGAATATCTCCAGAGAAGGAGACTCCACAACCTCCCTGGGCAGCCTGTTCCAGTGCTCTGTCACCCTCAGAGTGAAGAAGTTCTTCCTCATATTCAACTGAAACCTCTCACAGTGTCACCCATGTTGGCCTGCCCCTTAATTTTCACCCATAAACTTTCAACTTGTTCTTCATCCGCTCCCAGGTAGAGTTCTATACATTCCAGTTGCTCTTTTACATAAAGAGCAACTCCACCACCTCGTCTCATAGGCCTGTCTTTCCTGAAGAGCACATAGCCATCAATGGCAGCGTTCCAGTCATGCGTGTTGTCCCACCATGTCTCTGTAATCGCAATGAGATCATGGCCCCGCAACCACATACAGAACTCTAGCTCTTCCTGCTTGTTCCCCATGCTGCGTGCGTTGGTATAAAGGCATTTCAGTGAGGCAGCTGAGCACCTAGGCTTCCCTGGAGGGATGAAAGAAGATCTGCCACAGCCAAACCCCCGTTTAGGGCAGTTGGTCTTCTGGTTTTTGAGATGGGAAGTAGCCACATCACGTATATTGCTGCACTGAACAGACACACTTGTTCCCCCATCAGATGTGACTGCGATCTGACCCCGCACCCCACCCCCCAAGTCCTTTAGTTTAAAGCCCTCCGTACCAAGTTGGCCAACCTACTGCCTAGGATTCCCCTGCCCCGCCTAGAGAGGTGGACCCCATCTCTCCCTAACAGGTTGCAGTCGCCAAAGCTTCACCCATCACCCAAGCATGGAGGTAGGAAGAAGAAATGATGCAAACTGGTAACTTTCCTGTCTGGTATAAAGACTGGAATTGGAATCAGCGTTGATACCTTGTTGCTCATGCCCCAGAATTAGCTCCTCACTGAGATGGATGGGACTGTGCAAACCTCTCTGAGCCTTTTGTTCTTTCCCAGGCTCTCCGCTAGCTCCTGTAGCTGTCTTAAGCATCAGATACCCACATTTGCAGATTTTCTTCACAGCCATTGTAGATGGAAGCTTTCAGATAAGAAATCAAGAGGGGAGAAAAAGCAAGAGGAAGGCAAAAGAAAATGAGGATTTGAGAGAACAGTGCCTGTCAGAAGAGACTAGCAGTGCAGCATCACCGTACATCTGCTGGTCCAGTGCCTTGTTCTAGTGGAAACATCACTAGGGAAAACTTACTCTCCTCTACAGTCTTCCCACACGTAGTTCAGCCGCCAGTCACTGGTTAAGGTGTGAGCCTGGAGTGGAATGAGATTCTTTGCTTCCTGTTGAAAGTTGGTAGTGTGTCCTGCTTTGCTTTACCTAGAAAATGGGGGTGATGATACTTTCTATTTTGCAGGGAGCCCTAACCAGATGTGCTAGTAAGCAAGGACTTGCGGGAGGAGCACTCTTAGGCCCAGGGCTTTAAAGAAAAAAGGAAAGACATTTGAAAATAGTGCCTGTCTGGTAATATATACACTGTTTGCATTTCTGTCTGTAGCCACAGTTATGACTGTGCTTAAATAAAGTCTAGTGTGTAACGTATTTTCTCAGCTGATTTTAAGCTCTGCATGGCAGTAATAGAGGTGTCTTTGGAGTAGAGAAGCTTCAGCAGGCCTTGGCTGTAAGTAGGCATGTATAGAAATGCATTTCTCCCCTGCCAAAAGTGGTGTTAAATTGGTGGCTCTTTTATCTGATTGAGTCAAAGGGATCCTCTCACGCTACATGTGAACAAGGGTGTATGATATCTAGCTGGCATGATTTAATGGACTTACAGAACTGTCTTTGTGGAGAATACCCAGTGATGCTTCTGCACTGTGTTGACTGAGTGATAACACCCTTTTAGTTTTATAAATAGCAGAGCAGGCAATCCTTAAAGTGTGCGGACGTGAGTCAGTGTACGAAATGCCACCGTTGCCCTGACCTCCCTGGTACCAGAGTAGAGCACAAAGAGATCCCTTGCAGCGTGGACCACACTGTTTTTTTTCCAGCCAGGGAAGAGCTTGCAGAGAAGGTGGTGCCATGCCCTGCAGAGAAGGTCTGGCCTGCCCACATCAAGCAGGTGCAGTACTGTCAAGTCCATGGGCTCCAATGCCCCAATTCTCCCCTCTCTGCCCCATATCTCAGTTCTGCAAACTTTGACTTAAGGAGATTTTTAAACCTAGAGAATTTGGGACACTTTCTGTCTGGTTTCTGCATCAATGAAGTTCACTCAGTGACTCACACTCTTTACTTCACACCCTGGAGGCTAGAAACTTTTTTTTTTTCAGAAGAACACGTTCTCATGTAATTATTGAACTCCCAAAGCTCAGGGCTGAAAATAAACCCCAGCAAATGTGGCTAGACTCCCAAGGAAGTGACAAGCATGGCATGACTGTAATCTAGTGTAGTCTAGTCGTGCAGACTGTGAACAGTTATGGAGAGCGCACAACCCTGGGGAAAACGGCTCTCCTGGGGTGAAACAACTCCTTGATAGGCTGCTAAGAGTGATATTGCTTACATGGCCTTCTCGAGGACGGCTCAGCCCTGACTGCATGGTGTGGTTCATCCTCAATCTCAATCTTAAAGCCAAAACAGTTCTTTTCAGAGTCACTTTACAGATAGGGCATTGCTGCTCCATTGGCAGAGATCAGTATCTTATAAGCCATCTGTACTGTAAGAAACAATGCTATCTTGTCAGGGAGATGGTGAGAACGATACCTTACGTGTTGTATATCTGCAATTTAGCAGCTCTGCTTAGACATCCAGGAAAGACAGGCGCATAAAAAGCACAGCTAAAGGTATATCAGGAAAGCACGTATAGGAAGAAACCCCAAGAAGCCAAGAACAAAGACATTCTGCAGGTAGATGTCGTTTGGGTAAATTAAGCAATTAGTCACCTTTCTTCTTTGCAGGTTCAGTGCTCACTGTTCCTTTCATGTGCAGTAAATCACAATTTTTATGTATGTCTACCATGATCTGACCTACATTTTATGTAGAAGCCAGGAAAACATAAACCATTTCTGCAAAGTGATGTTCAGGGAAAGCAGGAGAGCGGTGCATTAAAATTGCAGGTGCATGGGGATGAGAGGCCGCAGTTACTGCCTCGTAGGGACCACACATTGTCTCATGCCTCATTCCTTTGGCAGAAGTATGACTCTCCTGCCTGGCAGAGCTATCTGAGAGCTGCCCAAAGGACAGGAGGGGGACAGAGGTCTGTGGCACCCCAGTGGCTCCCGGCAAGTTCCAGACACCAGTTACAAGGGCTAGCTGGAAGAGAGCAGAAGCAAAGAGCCTTTACAGAGCCTTGAAGGGGAGAGGAGATCAATATCAAGAGAGGAAAAGAAAACTAGTAGAGACAGCCGTGGTAATTACCACTTCAGGGGTGATTTTCATTAACCTGCAAGATCTTTCTGTCAGCAGAGATCAGACAGAAAAGGGGAAAGTGAAGCTGTGTCAGAAGAGACCTGAGAGGGAGGAGGAGGAGGAGGGAGAAAAGGAGGACAGGACGTTCACTCAAGGGAACCTGGGAGAGAAAAAGTAATGCCCTGGACTGCTCTGTGAATCCAACAGTGAAGACAGACCCAGGGGCAGGGTATTTGTTAACTGTTTGCTTTTTAAAGTTTGCAAAACATTAATATTTTAAATAGTTTATTCTGCATTAGCATAATTAAGAATACACAAGTCTAAACTCAACTGAAAACAGAATTAACAAATTAGCAGGTGCAGGGATTTGGAAGCAAGAGGTTTGGGAAAACAGAGCTTGCAAATGTCGGCATTAAGTAGAGCAGTGAAATCGTGCCAAGCCTTATTTATGGATTTGTGCATTTCCTTTGCATAGGCCCACTCCTGCAGCCAGAGGAATACAGCTCAATTTAAACATGAACCCCCTGCAGTTATACTGTAGCTGAGCCTAAAACAGAGAGCATACAGAATAAATCTCTTCTGAAGAAAAACTGACGAGCCTCACCTCAGATGTCTCTTTAAAGCCAAGATGTCTTGAATGAACACTTAACTGAACAGGGAAAGCAAACTGCAAAATTAAATCCAAAAGAAAATGGGAGAAAATTTTAGAATAGTATCTTGAAGAAAGAAAATACAAAAAAAAAAAAAAAGCAGTGACATTAAGTTATACTGCAGACAAGAACTTGGGGAGGAAGAAAAAAGCATCCTATGCCTATGTAAGACGTTCCCCTTAGGAAGACCAGGGACTGATTTCCAAGATAACGTCCTGCAGGTTTTTCAGCATGTGACAGAGTAGCCCTGTGGCATTGTGCTTATCTCAGTAGACACCAAAGGATCGGTTACACGTATTAAGCTGTACCTATATACGTATGTGTATTTCTGGGCAATTCTGGCCAATTATCACTTGCTGTTATGAAAGGGAGAAGCAAGTCCCTTTGCTTCTGTTTGCTGCGGGTTCCCCATCCACACAAGGAAAGGATGAATGCTGTCTGTCCTTTAAAAAATACTTCTAGATCTGTGGCTGAAAAGCCGGGTAGGAGATGGGTGTTATTATTGTTGGTAGCCAAAGGGCACAATATAAGTGTGCAAAGATTAAGAACTAACATGGTTACTCCTGCAAATATCTGACCCAAATCTCTGACTTTATAAGAATGATGCGGTAGTTGAATAGGCAAGTTTTATGCTGGAGATAGATACTGTGCAGAAACCATCTTAGGGCATTAACAGAAGCAAATATCTGTTTCCTATGCGTTTCTTCACTTAGAAGCAGTATAACAGTGTTACTCCTCTTCCATGCTGTTTTCTGTCTGTGCAGCATTTTTTTCTGTCTTTTAGATTCGCATGCTTAATTCTCTTGAGAACAACATTTTCCCATTTTAAATGAATATGTTTTTATCTCCTCCAGCCTTTCTGTGGGTCTTCAAAAACTGGCCAGTTTGCAGTTCTGGGCTCTTTCCTGAGCTATCTTAATGAACTAGGATTTGGCTTGCTGCTTTATTTTATCTGCAGACTATTCTGTTTATTATCATTGCCAGGGGAAGCTCCCTCCCGTTTTCTTTCTATGAAGATTTTTCTTTTTTCTGCATGGCATTTCCACCTCCCCATAAAATATCCTGCTTTACTGCGCAGCTGAGGCAGTCATTTTGTCAAGAGACTGTCTCAATGGAAGTGGCAGTGAAGGATGCTAGGACTTGGCCTGCCTTGTGCAAAACCACGACTGAGATAAACTGCGATTGCTCTACCATTGCGATCTGTAATGCTTAGTCTCCATCATTTTAAAACGGCACGTTCAGCAAGACCTTTTGCTTGTAGAAACGTTTCTCCTTCTCAGCCCTACAACCATCCAGGTGGTGAGTACAGGATTTGCCGTCGAGGTGCACCTGAACCAGCCAGGGTCCAACATAGTGGGGAAACTGCACGGTCGCATGGCTGCAGCTGCAGGAGAGGGTACTGTGCCTTGCATCGGCTGGTGCTAGTGAAGGAGAGGTAATCCCCCCACGCCAAGTTACGCTGCATTCAAATCAGTCACCCGCTTGAAGTACTTCAAATATTTGGATTTTTCAGAATTTTCTTTCTCTGTCTGGAAGCCCCTAAGAAATCTTTTTTTCTCCTCTGAAGGTTTTAGAAAGGGGAGATATCTGAAAGCTTGTTCCCTTTCCACAGAGCGCAGGCACACCAGCGTCACTGCCAGGCACTAGCAGCCTCACGGGAGCAGGGCAGCCGCTCCTTGCCCATCGGGAGCTCTCTTTTGGGTCCTGTTTGTGCAAATGACTGCAAAAATGCAAGTGGTGTGTTCACTGCCCTTGGGGCACAGTTTCCTTGTGTTCCTGTCCCCTGTGTTATGTAGCTGCAGGGAATTTGGCTTTTAATCCTTCCATGTTTACCATAGTTTGGAAAATAACTTGGGGTCTTCATGGGTCTTGCACTTTTTTGTCTCCAGAAGGTGCTGCAGGTGAACATAGTATTGTCTAAAACAGCCTTTCTTTGCAATTGGGAAACATTTATGTGAGAATTGAGCACGTGATTTTTTCCTCTTCCTTCCCAGAACCTCCAGTCTGGTTTGAATGACAAAGATTAAGAACAAAACTAAAATGGAGCCAGAGCTAGAGTTACTGCCACACACTAACCCAGGAGACTGCCAGCATAGGGGGCTGCAGGTGATGGCTGCTGCATACACTGGGACTTGACTGCATTTTTACATGGGTGCCAATGAAAGCAGTTCCAGCAAAGCTTGTCCACAAATGGTAACAGATAACCACTAATAAATCCATCCATTATTGAGACGAGAAACAGAACCTAAACAACTATTGTTGTTGTTTATAGATTGCTGCAACTGCCCTTTCCTCATCCTGGTGACTGTGCCATAATCTTGTATTTTCCTTTTGCGACCGGGTGGTTTACTTGCACTTTCAGCCAGGCTGAGGCAGGTTTAACTGCAGTCCATACTGCCGTCAGCTCTCCCAGAGACGATGTTCACAGATTATCTTGTTGATTGAAGAAATGATTACAACGCTCGTTGAGCAAGAGTGGGAACAGGCGAAAGAAAATCTCTTCTTCAATAGCTACAGCAGCTAGAGATTACAAGCAGCAGGCGCAGAAACAGTGGACATAGAGCACAGAGATAGATGATAATGATGCCATGCCACATTAGTGCTGCATTAGCAGATAAGACAACGGGGCGGCTTGCTTGACAGTATTTCTCAGTTCAGTTGACATCTCTTTTTTGTTATTAGATGGTGGAAAATGAATAGATAGCCCATCTCAAAAGGGTAGGGGACAGAGCCATGACGTCAGACAGACAAAATAAGCTTTCTGTAATGTCTGCATTTGCGAAGATACATACTATGAATATATTCCAGGGCTTTTTTTTTTTTTAAGCTACTCACAATGGTACATTTTTATGTATTCACACCTGTGTGATGGCTGTGTGGAAAGAAGTGGGAGAATTACAAACTGTAAATACTTCCTTGTAATAGCAGCTAAAAGCATGTGCTGCAGCCATTCCATCACCAGGAAGTCATTTTAGTCATTTTAGTAGCCCAGGCTGATTTTTGTCGAGGTAACACTGAAATATTCCAGGGATGGGTCAATACTCCCCCCTCCCTCTGCCTCCCAAACAGGAGCTCTGCAGTTGGCTCTACACCAGAGGTTTTGTTCTGTTGTCCTTTCCATTAAGACATGCTGGAAGCTGTGTGTTGCTTTCAGGACAGATGAAACCAAATCTAAGCTACCTAGACCCTGCAAAGACCACACTGACGGAGCTGGAGATAGACAAGGATGTTGCTTGTCCTGAACCCAGAGGTGACTATTGGCCCATGTTCTGCACGGCGGCTTAGGCTGCCTGTGAATCACAACGGCGAGGAGTAGATGTCCTGTTTATTATTGTCCAGAGACCAGAGAAACCACTCTGAAGTCAACCATATTAGCAGCTTTCCTGGAATGCAAACATTATACATGTGTGCATAGAACAAATTTACTGTTTGATAAATTCAAGCAAGCTTGGTATTAGCTTTTGCTGTCATTTTCCAAGAAAAGGTACTGTTTGATGTTTGAATTCACTTGCAGAGTATAAGGCTGAGCAGCCTCATACCAGCTTGCTCATGGGCTGTAATGGATTCTGGTTTAAGCCCATATATCTAGGGCTTGTCCAGATTAATATGAAATGCTGCAACTTCTGTGCAACTAAACTGAAACTAACGAAGCTAATGAAGGTTATAACACAAACTAGGGGTTTCCTAATAATGTTTCCTTGGTGACTTTCACCCTTAAATGAGGCCAGTACATCCTGTTCAGGCAAGAAGCCTTAAGAGTCATGTGTGATGGAGGAGTAGGTAACTGTCATGGTTTAACCCCAGCCGGCAGCTAAGCCCCACGGAGCTGCTTGCTTGCTTCCCCTGGGTGAGATGTGGGAGAGAATCGGAAGGGTAAAAGTGAGAAAACTTGTGGGCTGAGATAAAGACAGTTTAACAGGTAAAGCAAAAGCCATGCACACAAGCAAAGCAAAACAAGGGATTCACTCCCTCCTTCCCCCCAGCAGGCGGGTGCTCAGCCATCCCCAGGACAGCAGGGCTCCATCACGTGTAATGGTGACTTGGGAAGACAAACTCCATAAATCAGAACGTCCCCCCTTTCCTCCTCCTTCCCCCAGCTTTATGTGCTGAGCATGGCGTCATACGGTGTGGGATACCCCTGGGGTCAGTTGGGGTCCTGGCCGTGTCCCCTCCCAGCTCCTTGTGCCCCCCCAGCCCCTCGCTGGTGGGGTGGGGTGAGAGGCAGAAAAGGCCTTGGCTCTGTGTCAGCCCTGCTCAGCAGTAAGGAAACCATCCCTGTGTGATCAACGCTGTGTCCAGCACAAATCCAAACCATAGCCCTGTACCAGCTGCTAGGAAGAAAATTAACCCTGTCCCAGCCCAAACCAGCACAGTAACAGAACTATGCTGAGCCAAGCCAGCCGAGTACAAATCTTTTTCCTCCACAGTAAAGCAGAGTCTCCCAGAGAAGTGTTTTCCCATGCACTGTTAAAACTCAGGGCGTTACTCATCTGGATGAATTAAGCAGCCTGCCCACAAAATGTAGCGACTGTGTATCTACTGAAATGTTGTTACACTGTGTATTTTAAAATACAGCTAAAATATACTAAAATACACATTTAAGAAGTTTCCCATTGAGGAAAAACTAGCTTATCTAAGTCACAGGTGTACAAAACTTAAATGTCTGAACAACGCCTTTTTGAATCTCTGCTGAAGAGAACATCAAGCTCAGCAGGTGGAGATGGAGGACAGAGAACCACTGGTGGCAAAAGAGAGAAGAATAATTTTTCTGGATTGATACAGGTGATCATTGCTAGCAGCGAATCATTGGTAGTCCACCTCCATGGAAAAAAAGCCTTTTAAGAGCATCCTGGTCCTGTGAAGCAATGGTCTGCTCCTGTCCTCAGAGTTATGAAGGACTCAAGTGCTGAAGCAGTAGGTTCAATGGAGAAACCTAGCAAGAACAGAACAACATTCATAGTTGACTTGAAGAGGAAAGCAAGGAGTACCAAACGCCTCATCTTTTTAAATGGTTAGGCTTATGATGTGAGTTCCCCTCTATGGTTGGGTCAATCCAGATGTGAAGAAGGGGTTGTGTGCTGGCAAACTTGTCAGTTTTGTTTCCAACTATGGCAGTTAGATTTAACAAGCACGAGTCTTTGCAAATTTTCTTTACTTACCTCTGCAGATGAGTGTGGTTACAATGGAACTTCCCATCTCTCCAAAATGAAATCTTCCTTTCCCATCCTGAATACCAGCCCTGGCTACCAGCTAGCTCACTTTGATTCTGCAGAGATACAGCAAGGTGGAACCTTGCACCTGCAAAACCTGTGGAGCTCAGCCTGACACTGAGGCCAGTTTCATTGTGTTCTTCTCTCTCGGTTCTTCTGCTGTAGTCATCAGTAGGGCATGGGAGAGCCCTTCAGCTCTTCACCAAGACAACATGATTCACATCTCTTACATGCTGGCTTTTAGGCTCTCCCCATGGGTTTAAGCATATGTGGTGGACTGTCATGGTTTGTTATTTTCCTTGGAAATAGATATGTAGCTGTGCTCCTCTGCTTGAGAAGGCAAGGTCAAACCAAGTGCTTTGCACATGGAATGGGAAGCAGTAAATTTTGCAGTGCTCCTTGTTTCCTGGGCAAGTTTGTGCTACAGACTCATATTGGCTCTCAGTAGGGCTGTGTCCAGCAGAGAGAGCTTATTCATCTAGTAGAGAATACAGCTGTGCCAAGATTTCCATCCGCCAGCCTTGTAGATATCCCGGACTGACATGATTGAGCACACTAAAGCCAGAGGATTGAGAATTGAGTTTGATTCTTAGGTTCTAGTTCAGACCAGTGGTTGCTCAAAGAGGAGCAGGTGCTTTCTGAAGCTCAACGGTATCTCCAAGCATACTACATGCATGATATCTTTTGTAATGATATTTTTATATATACATATATATATACACACCCATATGCAGTTAGTCATGACTCATCAATTGATTATGCAGCGGAAGGGAATTATACCAAAGAGTTGGCCTTTCCAAATCAAACATATATATCTTTGATAATTGTCACCCTCCCCAGGAAGTTAAGAATTGCAGCTGGGACTTGAGTCAAATTATGACATTTTCAGTTACTGGCAAAGAATTTTCTTTTGGCTTCCGTAAATTTATAATCTGAAGTTTGAGGTTGTCTTCTTTTACAAACAATTCTCAGATTAGAAGGTTACATGCAGTACCCCAGTGACTGTATGTATTCTTAACTACGCCTGAAGTGATGAGGAGTGAAAAACGTTCTAAGAAGAATTTTTCTCTGCATCTTCTAAGGACATATCCTCCAATGTGAATCATGAACGGCTGCAGCCTTGCATTTTTATCATACTCTATTAGTGCTCTCCCTTTCACTCATCTTGGGCAGTGAAACTAGATTACTCATCTCCAATTTTATTAGCTGTCGGTTTCTCATTTTTGCGTTGCACTGCAATCCTGCAAGTTTTGGAAAGCACTTATTCCAGGGGAATGATAGATCTTATATAACTTACGAGCTGGATATAAACTTCCCCAGATCATGGGGCCTTTGCTGAGGGGAATTTACACAGCCATATACACCAGAAGTTCATTGCAATTTTATAATTTTAAAATACTTCTGAGGTTGTACATTTATTCAGTAGTGGCTCTTTTTGCATTGAAAAGCATTGGGGAAAAAAATTCTGCTTCTGACCAAAAAGGTGGTGAGTGTGATGCAGAGACATCGTGAGAAGCAGCGAGACTTAGGGTTGCAATCTGGTTCCCACTGAACACCATGGAAAAAGCAATTTTTTTGGAACAAGAGGGTATCTTTGCAGACGAAAAGGAATTGAAGAATGTTACAAAGTCAATTTTATTTCCCCAAACTGTGGGAGGTATAAGCTCAATCAGGCATTGTTAGTAAATAAGATCTAGAGCACTTAAAAGAAGGATCCAATCACAAATTCAATTGGTCCGTTAACTACATGTAATATTATTTACCTAAGTGGCCCTTCTGGACCATTTCATAACTCAGGTTTATAACCTTTTTAAAAAAGATCAATATTACTGAGCATGCAGCCTCTGAGCATGATGAAAAATCAGGCCGTTTTAGCAGTTATGGCCCGTGATTTCCTGACCTGAAGTCCACATTAGAAATGCAAAATGAGCAAAATACTCTCCCTGAAATACTAAAAAGAAAAAAAAAACCAGCCTTGGAGAGAAGGACAGAGGGAAGCAGTGAAGTAAGATGTGTCGCAAGAGATCAGTTCTTTTATTGGGCTGATACAACTAGAAAATACAGGCAGGCTTTCCAGCACATAAACCCTTCTGCAGATCCGAGAGAGAAGATGTAGTGACATTTAAAGCCACACACACAGTTTTGCCAACATGTGTCAGAGTGAATCTCCAGTAGGAGGGAACAACCAACCGCTCTATTTGCAACTTGGCAGATGGGGTGTTTTGTTGTCTGCTCTAACGTGTGATGTGAGTTGGCTGCTCGTACTGAGTCGCATCGAGTGGGAAAGGTAGCTCTTGTCTACTGATCTTGTGTTCAAGATCCAGTATTTGATTTGTTCCTTGGGTGGTCAGATGCTCACATCAGCTGGGAGCGATGAGCTCCGATATCTAAACTCAATACCCCTACAAGTCTCTGCTGTTTCCATTACACAAGGAGCTCAGCAATCAGGAGCAGCGGTGCTTTTAATCAGCATCACGAAAAGTCAAGTGATAGTAAAAGCAAATAAAAGCCAGGAAGGTGCTATTTTATAATGGGCTTAGTGACTACATGGATGTAAGCTGGCACTGGCTCCCAGCCTTTTAGTTATACTCATCCCAGTTCACACAGGTCATTCTGATTCCCGTGAGACAGTGGCACATGGGAGCATGTTGCGTGTGTAAAGTGGGGATGGTTCAATCGCTAACAGATCCTAAAAAAATTTGCAGTGAAAAATCATGGAATTTCTAGTGGCAAAAGGCAGTGCTGCTGAGCAACCTTTGCTTGTCCATCTTCATCAACCACATCTCTAACTAATGGCTGCTATTCAGTGCTGCTCCCCCACTCTTCTTTCTCCTTGCCCTCTCCTCATTGCTTCTGACACATTGCTCGGGCAGCCCCCCCTTGCCTTTCCCTGTGCTGCCACGCATCACTCTAAACTTGGTGCAATTTTCACAATGTTCTCTCTCTGACAAGAAGCATTAGAAAGGAAAGATAATTTTCATCCTTTCTCTCGTCTCTTCTCCCTTGGTGCTGAAGCGATCTCTGGTTCACCTGGGCGTGATGCATTGGTGTGATGAACTGATCATTTGGTATGAAGTCGTGATCCAGGGTGGGAGACACATAAAGGTATTGAGGACAGTGCAGTGTCTGTAGCGAGTGCTGACTGTAGATTTTGTACAGACGGTGACGTGTATGAAGCCACTTCTTAGTTTTCAGCAAAAGCTGTTGTTTTCAGCCCTCAACTGAAGTAATACCGTTCCCTTGTGATTGTTACATGTCCATCCCAAGAGTCCAGTCCAAAAGCAGGCACCAGGAGATCCCAACAAACCCACCTGTGATGCTATTTCACGCTTCGGAGTGAAAAAAGTGGCCCTGTTGATGCAGAGGATAGATATGTCTGAACTGAGTGGTAGAAGATGCAGAGAAATACTTTGCAGGAATAGAAAAACCGTTTTGTGTTATTAGACAAAGCAATGTGGCTGGAAGCTTTCCTTCCTCAAACCAGACAAGCTGTTTCTGCCAGGTATGGCTGCTTTTCAGGGGTTAAAGCTCTCGTTTCTGTACCAGGCAACATAGAAGTGGTGTCAGGCTGAAATGGCTTGAAGATTTGGACTAATAGTTCAGGGAGAAGGGCTACCCAACTGGAAAGAGGTGATAGAGTCCAAACTGAGTGGTAAGTCCTCCTCCCCTTATCTTGTGTAGTTTGTTATGTGGTTCTCTTAGTTTTTCTACACCCGTTTGTGCTGCAAGTATCACCACTGCATTAGCCAGCCGTTTGATATTGTCTGATGCATCTGCAATCGGGCATAGGCTGGAAAAAAATTTCCTTGCCCCAAATATTAACTCAAGTAGCAGAAAATGCCTCTCTGTGAAGAGAATTCATAGGGAAACGCACGTTTTCAGGCTCTCTGCACAAATTCCAAAATTTTAACATGACCATGTTTCTATTTTCACTACCTTTCAAGTACTTCATTGTTTCTTCTCTCTAGGCACCTATGAATTGCCTATCCCTTTTCTTACCTGGATTTCATCAATATTTTTGCCATTTTTTAACTGTTAAGCAGGAGATAGTACCAGCGTTGTCTGCTCCTTTCACCGAGAAATGCTGCCTCAAAGAGATTGGTGGTATTGGAAAGTGGCAGCTCAGAGACCAGTGATCCTTGGGCTCATTCATTCCATCCATGTTTGACTGATGCTCCATTAGCCAGTTTTGGAAGAGAAAGATGTCAGGTTTGGAAGGTCCATCTGTAATTGTGCTGGATCTCAGGCTGAGGGGCAGCTCAACAGCTAAAGGTTTCGCTGAAATCTTCCATGTAATCCAGGCAGACATATATTTGTTTTGATACTGCACGCTACCATTTCCAAACCCAGTCAGCAGTGTGTGTTTGTTAGGCTATGCAGACGATGGCATGAGAAGAATTCAGGGCAAATCATTCATTTTGTGAGTCTTTCCTGTTTGGTTTTATGGCAGCTTCTTATGTGCCTGAAGTATTAACAAAATGCTTTCTTGGACTGGGGTTGTACTGGGAGATGAGATCTCACCGTGAAATTAAGATATCTGAAGCTCTCTTTTCTTTCTACAAAATTGTTGGAAAGGAAAGGGATCCAATTCTGGCATGATGTTTTGTAAGGTGACATTTGTTATAACTCATTGCAAATGTTACTCACCATCTACATTCAATTAAACTGAAGAGCAGTGAAAAATACCCAGTTTCACTCTAGCAGCTGCACTTGTCATCAGAATCCCTCAGGTTTTTTGGAGCCAACAGATTCCCCCCTTGAAGACCTCCACATGGTGGCTGCTGTCCTCTGTCACCGCTTGGTGTTCCCTGCTCCTGTGAGCCGGATTGTCACACGGGGACAAAATTTCCCTTCCCATTTGGGCTTATTTTCCCAAAGATCTCTTTGGTCCTTACATGTTGTCAGACCTGTTCTGCATCCTTTTGTGTCTTGTCACATTGTGTCCCCATTTCAGTGGGGCTTGGCTGGACCCTGCTCACAGAATGGCAAGGGTTGGAAGGGACCTCGGGAGATCATCTAGTCCAAACCTCCTGCTAAAGCCGGTTCTCCTAGAGCATGTTACACAGGACTTCATCCAGGCAGGCTTTGAATATCTCCAGAGAAGGAGACTCCACAGCCCCCCTGGGCGGCCTGTTCCAGTGCTCTGTCAGGGATAACATTTTCAAAAACAAAATCTGAAAAATGACCCGTGATCCTTAGTCCTTTTGAAAATCAGAGTAGTTGGTTATACATGTAGTTTATTGAGACTTGAAGCTCCTAAGTCTCTTGAGATTGTCCCTTAGTTCTAAAAGTTTTAGTGGCATAGTGTTTCCGTAGAAAATAATCCAATATATTTATGATGGTTACTATTCAGATCATAGGTCCTTTTGCCTCTAATGCCTTTGTGTTTATCTTCAGGTTGAAGCATACGTGCAGAGAGCTGTAACTCTGGAAATGTAACAAACAAAAACTTTTCTCGTACTTGTAGGAAACCAAGATACTAAGAGAGCACATTTTTTGAGATGCCAAACTCATCGTTACAGATCTCTGGCTCCCCAGGAAATTCACAGATGTAACTTTGCTGTGTGCTACAACCACCCACTATTTTGCAGTGTCAGCTGGGCTGGAGCTCAGATCCACCCACTCCCGCCGCACCAGGCCTATTACACTGGAGCTGAAGGCAAAATGCAAATTGCTGAACACAGTTGCCTTATGGCATGCAGTGGGATGGTAAAAAAAGAACCCATGGTGTCTCACTCCCGGTTCGGCACCTGAACCACAAGATCTTCATTATTTCTTTATCGAAACCTCCTCTTTCCCCTGAATAAGGCACTAAAATGGAACAAAAGTCTGGCTAATTTGCTGCAGGAAACCATTGAGCTTTGGGCAAGGAGACGGAATAAATCATCCAATTAATTATAGCTGCTGGTGTCCCCTGGTCCTGATTTGGTGTGGTTTATCGATGCCGAACAGCGGTAGATAAGCATAGCTCATTTTTAACTTATGTGTGAATACCTGTCCAGCCCGTGTCTCCTACAACTTCAGCCATGGGATAGGCTCTTTGGGCCATGGGAAGGAAGAGTAATTCATTCAGTCTGCTACACTTGTTCGAGGGCAGCATTTAGTTCTCATTTTCCTAGACCATAAACAACATCACTGCCTGCGGAGAGCAAGGGTGGTGTCTTTCTACATCAGCCTGTCTTTAGGTCCTATTTATAAATGAGGAGAGTAAGAAAATACGTTTAAAGACACGCAAGCTTTAAAAATAAAACTGTGACCTAGTCAAAGAGTAAACATTAGGGAAAAATGAAAACCTATTTTAAGAGATGGAAGCAAAGAAGCAACAACAGAAATAATAAAAATAAATCTTATTACCGTAAATAGGAGGGTGTAAATCTGCAGCTCCCATCGCTGACAGTTCAGAGATGCTGAGGACCTGGCTCAGCAGTGAAAAAGGAGGGAAGTAAAAAAAACATTTGAGTGGGAAATAAAGCAAAGATGAGAAATCTACCTATTTGCACATGCGATAGATTATCCATAAACAACAAGATTGTGCTTCTGACCAGATAAGAGGAATCAATGGCATGGTGTTTAAACCAGATTTAAAAATATACTGAGTGTCTGTCATTCTGTGTACCTGAGCAGTAGCATAACCTTTATTTTTTCATGTAGCCTTTTAGTGTGGGGTTGCTCAGGGAGTGTTACAGTCACTGTGTTGAGAATAAAACAGCTTAAAAAGGGATTGGAAGCTTTTACTGTGATGGACCTTTGGAAATTTGTCCCTGTAATGAAGAGATAGGGGCTGCTCATCTGTTTTGTCACTTACGCATTCTTCTTCTTCCCAACTAGGTTGCCCAGTCACTATGAACAATGGCCCAGCTATACTACAAAAAGGTAAACTATTCACCGTACAGAGATCGGATCCCATTACAGATTGTGCGAGCGGAGGCAGAGCTCTCAGCGGAAGAGAAGGCCTACCTCAGCGCTGTGGAGAAGGGGGACTATGCCAGTGTGAAACATGCCTTGCAAGAGGCAGAGATCTATTACAACATCAACATTAACTGTATGGATCCTCTTGGTCGCAGTGCCCTTTTAATAGCCATAGAGAATGAAAATCTGGAGATCATGGAGTTACTTTTGAGCCACAGCGTGTATGTGGGAGATGCTCTGCTGTATGCAATACGGAAAGAGGTGGTGGGAGCTGTGGAGCTGCTGCTGAATTACAGGAAGCCGAGTGGTGAAAAACAGGTTAGTTAAGTGTTCCAGTTCAGTTTTAAGCTATTATCCTGCATTAGGAAAGTGGTACTGCACAGAGAGGTGCTGTGCAGGAGTCATAAAACAAAGTCCTTAATGTCCAAATGTCCATTGCTTTAAATGCCCAGGGTAGATGTAGGCAGTCCTGTTTGGATGATAACTTTCCAGCCTGAGCAAACACGTTCTGCCTGACTTAGATATTCAGTGTTTTCAATTTCACTCAGTGTTCTTTTCAGTCTTACAGCATTTGTGAACGTGCTGATTTATAGGTTGATTTATAGATGCGGACTTTGTAAAGGAATTTGAGGCTGTCTGAAGTTATATTACAATCTATAAATATGAACCATTGCCATGCTGTTGTACTGATATTAAGTAGAATTGCTTTTCATAAGTAAATCCTGAAAACACACAAGCTTATAAATAACTGTAAGCAAGCAAACAGCCTGCTAGGTTTCAGAACTTAGCCACAGTACAGACATATCATCTTGGTCTCCATCTCCAGAGAGCTCTAGTTCAGAAATGCTGAGGCAGTACATAACATTACAGCATGAGCTAAGCTGCTATATATCTGAGCAATGAACAACTATGACTTGTAGGATCTTCAGCTACCAAGACATCAGTAAATTATGTAAGGATCTTTGTGAAAAAACACGAAGTCTGAATCCTGTCACTTATCACATATCACACTGTCCCTAACTTTTTTTTCTTTTTTGCTTCTTTTCATTTGCAAGTGCTACTGCCAATAACAAGAATAGTTTATATACGTTACTGACCATTGACAATTTTTGCATGTTCACTACTTAGAAAGGAACATTCAAAACTTGGATAACCCTTTGAGATCTACTTGAACACATCCCTCTGTGTGTGAAAGAAGAAAATTATTAATACCAGTCAGTCATAGAAGATAATGTTTTCAGTGGATAGGCCCCTTACTACGTAGTTTTTCAACAGTAGTTTTATGTAGTCAAGGCAAACAGTAAGGATCAACCCTGACAACATTCAAGGGTGCTCAGCTTAATACTTAGAAATGGCAGCATTCTGCATGCTGTAGCAATGTGATTCTAATGTGTGGTTTAAGCACTGAAGAGATGAAGAATCTCTTCCATCAGACCTAAAAACTGACATGTTAGTTCTAGGTTTTAGGCTGACAAAATGTAAGTAGCAAAATACGGACCATACATGGAGAATGAGCCATTTTTTTCCTGGTCTTCTAGGAAGTTTGACCATCCTATAGGCCAACAGGACAGAAAGTGGAAGAGAAGAAAAGGGGTTTTTAGTAGCATGAGGAACTGCCAGTAATTATTGCAGGTTAATGACAAGTTTCTCCTGAAATGTCATGGAAAGCAAGTGATGGGATTCATGTGGATTTCTGGAAGATCTCTTGAATACCAAAACTTGTGTCTACTCAAATTCACAGCCTTGCTGGCTTAACTGGACAGAGGCAGAGGTCCATGAAATAAGGTTGATTTATTGCAGCTGAAATTCAGCTCCAACCTCTCTAGTTCAGGGCTACATTTCATAGGAGGTTTGTTTCATTTTTCTCTCTATGCCAGTGTGCAGCTATCGTTCTGTAGCTCAGTTTGTATCTGCTGCAAAGTTTACAACTTGAAGAGGAACATGTGTGTGGGAGAAGAGATGCAGTGCCAGTTTCAGCTTTATTTACAAGGTTTGTTACAAGACCAGATTTCATCAGTACGTTTGAGACTAGTACTGGCTTGATGCAAGATCCTCCATACAAACTAGGATTAACTTCCCTGGCTGTGGTTCAGGCTCTTCTGTAGACTGCAGGAAGTGTTTGCTGCAGGGCTGCAGGACTGGACTTCCATTTCAGCAGTTTCACTGACTGTTTATGCAGTGATGGTAATTAATATTTATTTCATGTAGAATGATATAACATTAAATGGAAAGAAGTGCTTAGTTAATTAAAGTTGGGGCAAAGTTGGTTAGCTTGTCAAATCACGAAGCTAATATAGGAGGGGTTTCTGAACACAAGTTCCTGATGCTCATTCCATGGCAGTATCAATATATGTTCAGTAATTATCTTTGCTGGACCCTTTCTCAGAAAGTCCCTTGGGAATCCCATATCTAATTGCTTTCACAAAAAGTTCCTGATAAATCAGATTAGCACAGCTTTGTCCTAATCAGCTACTTAAATGTTCTAAAACATACAGAAAACCTGCTTTTTTGTTTGAGTAGTAACAAAAATTCACACTTCATGGAGCAGTTTCTGTCTGGCTGAGAAATTTGTAAGATAGTGTCACAGCACTTCCTGTATATGAGGTTTAGTATAATCTATTCATTAAATGTACACAAGGTTCAGTTTGCCTGAAAAAAAACTGTGTGAAGGCAGCTCCTTGACTCACGTGTAGCAGCCTGTTTCCAATTAGGAGCTGTCTGTCTTTGCTGCACTCCGGGCAAAGGTGCAGAAGAAGGATCTTCTGATTGCTCTCTCTTAAATGTTAAATACAACACCTTCATTCATCTGAGCCTGGGGTCTGTGAAAACCTGTTAGTTCCCATTTTCCTGCTGTCTGCCTCTTGAGAGGTTATTATTTGACTCTATACCAAGGTCTTGTTTCTCTAACTGCTGGGCACGAAGAGCTGTTCCTATTTGCGTCTGTTCACGTCAGCTCAGTTAATTGTTGACTTTGCATTTCAACAGCAGCTGAGTAGCGTCATTCAGCATAATCCATTTTATGGGCATGTATCTTCACTCAAACCCACAACCTTATCATCCTACCACAATCCTGACCGAAAATGTTACAGCTTGCATTATGCCAGCCTCTTGTGAGGTTACAGCGACTGTTTCTAGTTAGTAA
The DNA here is from genome assembly GCF_000687185.1 of Egretta garzetta. Taxonomy (NCBI): domain Eukaryota; kingdom Metazoa; phylum Chordata; class Aves; order Pelecaniformes; family Ardeidae; genus Egretta; species Egretta garzetta. The sequence goes on along the minus strand of NW_009258770.1, from coordinate 469,496 downwards.
AAGATATACCCAAAACACAGTAGAAAACCATGGCCCCTTACAGACTTGACCTGCAAAACAGTTTTGCTCACCAGCCACAGAGTGATGTGTCCTGGCTGCTCCATACCTATCTCCTGAGAGCTGCCCAAGGGGAAGAGCTCTGCTTTTCCTGTGTATGATGACCTTTCCAGGGAGCAGAAGTAAAAAAAAAAACAAAAAACCAACCTTCAAATTTAAGAAGTGACCTTTGTTGTGTTCCTTACGTAAGAGAATCAGTGTCTCATTCACGATGGAAGGGACAGTGAGAAATGGATGAAGAGATTGGGCGGCAGAGATGCTTGTGTCCTGTTATTAAGTGATTGCAGGCAGTCATTATTCTGCAAACCTTTGCTAGACTGCTGTTTAAGCGCCATTTACTGAAAATACCATGACAATGGCAAGGGTAAGTCATAGCCAGTAACTATAACAACACAATTCTCCCGCACTGCAACCGTGCATGTAACGGGTGTCTCGGGAGAGGAAGAAATTACTCTGTTTACATGTGGAGCGTATGAGAGCCAAGAGCATGAACCACCTCTCTCTGAAGGCTGCTACAAAGCACGTGATAGATGAGCGTGCTGAATAGTGATATGCTCAAGTAGATGTATTTCCTTTTAGCTTTACCACCAAACAAGGTTCACAGGCTATTTTAAGAATTTAACATTTCTCCTCAAATCTGTTCTGCCCCAGTCCTGACAGCTTACAGCCACGGTTTTGTGTACTGCTCTGTGAGTCTCTTGATAAAGCCGGGGAGAAGACTTTACTGGTTACAGCCAGATGGCGAATAAAAGTTACAGCTATTTTGAAACATACTGTTGCCTATTTTGGGGTTCAGAGATCAAGCATCTTACTTTTGCTACCTTGGGAAGACCACAAAGGTGTGCTTTGCTCTCAGCAAAGAGTGAAGCCCAGGCTTTGAAGGACCCATTCTCTTCAGATCAGAGCAAATCTCTCCTCAAATGTGCCCCACCACACTGAGATGCACTCTTCACTTTTTTTTTTTTACTGTCAGTGTTCAAGTGTGAGCCAGAGTGCGATGGATGATGCCTCTGTGCAGAGCGTGTGGTGCTGCAGGCTGCGACAGCCCTGCCCACCCACCGCAGCGTAGGTGGGAGCTTTGCTGACCTCGGCGGGACATCTGGACCTGGCACAGCACTAAGAGCTGAATTCTCAGGGAAATTAAGGAAAATTCAATTATCAACTCAAAATAGATTAAGTGACAACAGGGCTTTTCTAGTTCTGTGATTTTTACAAGTTCACTTGTTACTTCCAAATGTTACATAATTTACTCTAATTAATCCTTTGGCCTGCCACTTTGTATTGCTGATTGGTCACTTAAATCGTGGGATAGTTTGGTTTTCCCCAAATAGATGACAGACATTTGGAATGAAAGCAGCCTATTCCTGAATATTAAGAGGAACAACAAAACAAACTAATACTCATGGAACCTGGAGGGTATGCAAGTGTTGCTTTTCCTGCAGAGATTTGTAGTCAGTTAGTATGTATTCTCCAGGAAATAAAAGTGAGCTTAATCTGCTACTTTGATAGTTATTGTTTGCTTTTCAAGACAGCGAAGAGGCTGATACTGTACTACGTAGTGGCAGAAGAGTAGTATACATATACTGCAGACTGCTTGGCATGGCAACCCATACTCAGGCCTTCCACACGATGAGAGTCATGCTATTTAAATAAATAAGAGGACAAACCACTGAATAATCATCAGAAAGAGAGGGGCTAGGTTAGAAATAGTAAAAATCAGCACACACAGATGCACACACAATACTGGCCCAGGCTTATTGAATCAGGTAGCTCATCTCTTTTGGGGTAGGAATGTTAAACTGCAAAGTTGTCTGTGCACAGGACGGGTCCAATACATACAATGGCAAAACAAGACTTTTTATACTGTTCTATAAATACACGTCAAAAACAGAGATCTGGCTGGGGTCCTATGGGATTGGAATTAGCAGGGAACATGATATTTCATTTTTTTTGATTCAGCACTACTGTAGGAGCAAGGGAATGTATATATGAAGTCTGTTGAACAAATTATCTTTTCCAGTAATATCTTCTGTTTCCCAACCTATTCGATCTTTGAGTTTTGGTGGTTTTTTTCCTAAAAGTCTTATCAGAAATTTTTTTTACTATACAAACATGAATACAGTGGGTTATTTTTTCAGCCAGGCTGGAGCCTGCACTGAAACTGCACCAGCAAAGAGGAGGAAATGTATGTCTGTAAATTCACATTTTCCTACAGATTTGATTAACTTTCAATTTACCATTAGTAATAGCTATATTTCCAGACATCTTGAAGCCCACTGAAATCAGTAGAAATTTTCCCTTTGACTCCAGATGAGGTCTTCAGGGGCATTTTCTTAATAGCCTCCCGTGTAAATTCTGTGGAGTGGTTCCGATTCTCCACTGAACAGGCATCACAGCTCACAGGGTAGTGCTCTCAGTTTGCGCAGATCTCGCATCCTTTTTTGCCTTGCTACAGTGGATGTGTTTGCAGAGCACCAGACACGGTCTGTGCTGACTGCTGAGCCCTCCTTCCGTTCTTTAAGAAGCTGTAATCACTCATCTGAATTACTGAATTACATGTTCGTGGTGTAGCCATACGCACCTTTACGGGTAGCTGTTTTCTTCACAACAATCAGAGCTGACATCAAATGTTTACATAAGGATGATACTAGCATCTCTCTGGTATCTGCCAAAATTAGCAATTTGCTCATGGCAGATGGCTCCAAATTAATCTGGTTCACAGATGGGACTACAAATGCAATTCCTCAATAATGAGAATAAAAAGAAAAGGGATCTCAGTATTTATGACTGTGATTCAGATTGTTTCGATGGTCCAAAGGCCTTCTGAATCAATGAGATCTCAACAGATAACCTATGCGTATGTCTTCCTAAAGAAGGAGCTTTACAGAAATAAACCCGGGGAGAATACAGTTGTGAAGAGGAAACTAAAGAGAATAAAAGGCAAGTTTTCGGTCTTAGTCGCTAATCCTCAGATACCTGCTGGTGGAAGGTTGCTGCACTTGATACTATTGGTGGACTTACAATTTTACCTCAAAAAATCCTCTTTCAGATGAGCTGATGAGTGAAAATCTGCCTTAATCTTTGTGTAAATATCATAGATCAACAGCCTAGAGATAATATTTTGTGAACCAGAAATTATGTGTTACATTAAACCATTGTATTCTTGCCCAAATCCGGTAACTTCCTCAATACTACGTGGTTCAGCTTAACTTTCCTACTCCCATAGGGTTCTTTGTCCTGTATGCAGAGTCCAGTGCGGTTTAGCTCTTATCACCAACAGCCCTTGATTTCTGCAGCCTTGCTGATACTTATTAGATGTACAAGCTCATTGCTAGCATTGTCAGCCCTGTGCTACCGCTGACAAGACTTTTTAAGTCAAAGAAAGGAGCTCATTTGTCAGATACCTCGTGACATAAAAGCTAGATTCTGCAGGCAATTAGAAGAGTTTTAGAAGCAGCTGGTGTTCCTCATGCCCTGGCTGAAGTGGTTACTGGGGATCTGTCTCATCTGTGGGCAAAGCGCACAGAGGTACCCTGCGGCAGGACCAGAGGATCTGGGGTTTGTAGCTGTGAGAAATGTTACCCTGTCTCCTTCAGCAAAAGGCTTATGCTTCTTTTAGAGGTGAAGGAGAGGCCTGTGGACTTCCCAGCTAAAATTGCTAAGCCTTGCAGCACTAGCTCCTAACATGTAAGCTGAGGATAAATGCAGGCAGATCGCTCACATACAGGCTGAACAAAGACATCTTGCTTACCTGGTGGTTAATAGTTTTTCTGGGTGCATGCACTGGCTTTTTCTGGAATATCATGGACAAGGTGGGTGCCAGCAAGCCTGGAGCATTACAATGGTGTGAAGTACAACAAAGTGATCAAAGCAAGCCCCAAGTGCAAGCGATCTGTTAGCCCTTCCGCAGCATGAACTGTTGCATACCAGCAGTATTTGCAGTCTTCCTCGAGTTTAAGAAGTTCAGCAAATTCAGGAAGGTGTTGCTGAAACCTGCGACTCTGTATCAAGCAATTCTATAGGCATGACCTGAGTTCTTGCTGTTTAACAGGCTGATTGGTACAGATACTGTGCCCTTTGGTATGACACAAACCAGCCAGTTCCATGTTAATAGGAGAGGTCCAAAGTGAAAAGGGAAGGCCCAGCCTGGTTAGATACACTCTGACCCAGAGCAGGTTCTGAAGAGAAGCAGTTGAGAAAAACTAGCCACAAGTTCTCAGTATGAAAATATTTGCAAGGCACAATAAGGAAGAAAGATTGTGTCTGAAAACAGAAAACTAGCTGTTACTGCTCCAAAGCCTAATGGCTCTGCTAGCATCCAAGCTTTTCATTATTTTTATTGATGCAGTAATAATTCACAGCTATAGTTAACGTGCCTTTGACATTGGCGGCTGCCTCGAAATGAATTCCATCTAATTAAACTAAACAACAGAGACATCAAAGACCACTTCAGTTAATTATTACATTTAACTGGGAATTTCTTTCCTCTCTTCCCCACTGCCTTCCTCCCCAAATAATCTTAAATCTATGAGAAGGAAATGTGAGGCAAAACGAAGAACTTGGGTGACATATCGCGTAGACCTAATGAGTAGTGTTGGGGCTAGGGCTTGCAGGCTGCAGTGCCAGCTACCAGACATCCAACAGTGGCAAATAAGTCACTGGATCCTTCTCCAGGGCCAACATAAAGTTCCTAGGAGAGCTGGCAGGGTCAGGCCAAGAGCTGCATCACAGCATCACAAACACGTTGTGCTTGAAATTGAACATATAAGCAGGTGGAGAAGTTGGGAATGGGCTGTTGTAAGAGATGCTTCCCAGGGAATTATCTTTATTAATTTGTGGACGTGATCGTAGCACTTGCCTGCGGTCAGCACACTGTACAGTGTGTATTTTCAGTCAGGAGTGATGGGTGCATGGGATTCAGCTGGGTGGAATGCCTGTAAGAAACTGTCGAGAAGAAAAAAAGATCCTGTTTGTGTTCCTTCACAAGGAAACTTCTGGACTCTCTATAGATCTGTTAAGGTGTTAAGTTTCAAAACCCCCTGTATTTCATTACCTACCCAGCATCCATGAATGTGCTTGGTTTACTCACCACGCTTTGCTTGTAAGCCCCATTTACAGCATTAGCTGCTCCCTTACATCAGCCCCCTGACATCACACAACACATGGTTTCTGCCTCTGGTCTATATGACTTCTGAAACCCAGAAGAGGCTTTTGACATGGCTGTCTAAATTCGCCGATAGAAATATTCAAGAGAGTCTGCCTGGTGCAATAGTTGCAATGCATTTTCCAAGGGAAACTTCTCTGTATGGAGAGATTGAATGTAACAAATTACAGGCTCCTCCGAAACAAAGCTCTGTGATCCATAAAGAACTGCATGAAGGTTTAGGAGGAGTCCCCTAGTCCTTGTCCGGCTGTTGAGCTGCACTTGGGTTTGCAAAGTAGAATCTTATGGCTTTTTTGTCCCTGTCAGGAGCAGTCTTTCGGTGGCAACAAGGCGGAGGGAGGTGGGAATCAAAAAGGCATTGACCAAGAACAATATTCTTCCTGCTAGTCTCTGCGAACACTGTAATCCAAGGTCTGTGCTCTGTCATTGCCTTGGGAGAACACGTTGGAAAACCGCTCGAGCCTGCAAGAGGCTCAGGGTTGGTACTTAATTCATGGCAGTGCGAGAGGGCTTGCGTGCTCCACTTAAATACTCTTCAGGCAGACAGATGATGAGTTAGAGGCAGTCTCTGAAGCATGAGGAGCATCTCATTAGCTAGATGTTTTGAACTACCTAGCATTAGGAATAACAAAGGAAGTCACTGCCTAAGCAGCAACAAAGGAAGATCACAACCACACTGATTTTATTCTCATGCAAGACCCTGCCACCTGTCTAGATTGTCATTTCTTTGCTATTGCAAACTCTGGGGTCTTTGCAGAAGCCACAGCGTCTTCTTGGTGAGTACAGTAACAGTGCCAACAGCACAGCTTAATAGTCAAAACGGGGAGAAATGCAGCCTCCTGCTTTGTGAGCATCAGGATGTGTTTTGTGCAACATCACACAGCGCTGAGCTGGCACCAGATGCAGTCACTCGCTCCTCTCTGTGATGTTGTCTTATGATCAAATCTGATTTTTTTTTTTTAAAAAAGAACACGATTGAATAGGAACACAACCCCACTTCTCCCAAGCCAAAAGCCCTCCCTTTTCAAGTCCTGTATGCAATGTTACCTCACCTAAACTTAATGAAACATCTCTCATCCGCACACAGTAATAAATTACAGGAAATAGGGACATTTTATGTACCAAGATGACATAAAAGGCTATAGATAGCATTATTATTAGCCTATATTAGCACATCTTGTCCTTGTTGCCACTAAGAGTAGACAATATAGAGACCAGATAAAATGAATTACAAAGCTGAAGAACTCTTCCCTCCCAGAATAAATTCTGGAAAATATTAGAACAGGAGTAGCCATAAGAAAACAAGGATTTGTCTTGAAGACAGAGCCTGCAGATTTCCAGCTAACCATGGACCGTCTTTGTATCAGCATGCTTGGGGTCAGGGGAAAGATTATCCATAAAAAGGAAAAATATCTAAGGTGCAGCGATGTCCCAAGGCCTTTAGTGTCATTAAGAAATTTACAGGACAGATTAAGTAAGCTCTTTAATAAAATTAATTTCCAAACTTAAAAACAATATTAAAAATTGTTAGGGTTTAGTTTTGGTTTTTTTTGGTTTTGTTTTTTTTTTTTTTTTTTTTTTTTTACACAAAACAGCTGCTTCTGTCACAGAGTAACTCTTAAAATGGCAATGAAGAAAGGTGAAAAAAAATGAACAAACAGCATTTTATGTTTCCAAACTGGGAGGAAAACCTAGCTTCAGGCATATATGCCTATCCAAACTTAAAGAGAATTCAATTTACTCTCATGTCAGCCATACTAGACTTAGACCCAAGTTGGTATCAGAGGGTCTCAGGAAACAAATCTAGCAAGGAGCCAGGAAATCTCTGCATTTTCGCAAGGCTTTGGTAGATCCATAACACGCTGTGAGCCAGGTTCTGATGTCACTTATGCCACTTTTTCTCTAGCAGCTTCATTAATGTCTGGATTTTTAACAGTCCCAAACTTTTGTCCCTTGTTTGTTTTAACTGGACAAGTGTCGTTATTCAGGCGATGTAAGCATATGATAGAACGAAGATTCATCTGATAGTTGGTACTATCGTAAAGATATGTGACATAACGTGTAAATTGTGACTGCAATGAGCTCAACCACTCTTGCACAGTTGAGAAGTCATAACCAGGAGAGGGTGCAATCGCTCATGGCACAGCACTGTCCACAACATTTCTCTACGCAATGGTAGGCACTCACTAGCCCCTCTTCCTGCTGGATGCCGTAGTTCGTAGCTGGAGCAAGACACAGGAATTCAGGGCAAAGCAGACCTGAAGACTGCACTACATTTAAATACAAGAGATTCAAACATAAGATAACTCTTTAACAGCATCCCTCTGTGACTTGGGGAATAAACTCCACACTGACTGCACTCTTTTTTCATCATTAAGCACCTCATCTTATTTCCTCCACCCACATCAGAAAGGGAGAGTGGCTTAGAGGAGAGAGTGCTCTGTCTGGAATAAGTTGCCATAGGCCATTTAAATGCATATTTTCAAAATCCTTTTCTTCTGAAGGCTTCTCTGGATTCCTCTTTTTTTAATCCCCAACAAAAGAGAAGTTATTCTGTAGCATCAACCACAAATGGTGACATCTTTTGACAATCTTTCTGGCTGTGCTGCATTTCCTAAACACATGGCTGAACACAACAAGCTCTGATGAAGTTCTGCCACTGTCAAATGCACTAGGTATCAGTTTAGCTCTGAAAACTAATCCCTTGTTCCACCTCCATTTTTAACCACATGGATAAGAAGCCAAATTAAAACTTGAAGAATCTAGAGCAGATCTATCTGGATTAACGTATCTTACTTTTGATTATTGATTGCAAAGAAAGAAGTTTAGCTATACAATTATCACAAATTATATTTTTTTGCATTATTTCAGTAGTAATGCATTATATCATGCTATTTTTTATTCAAAGATACCTATTTCAGTGTTAGTATGTACCATCTAGTAACCTTGTATCAGCATTTGGCTTGCTACAAGGCAATAAAAGGTACTAATTCTCTGTTTTGCAGTATCAGTCTGAGGGGCAGAGACTTTATTTGGCTTTACAGGCATGTAAGTCACTGTGCAGATCTGAGACCAGGAGGAGCCTTTTCTTCAGCTGGATATTCTGCAACAGCTGTATTGAAATCACTGGAATACTTCAGTAACAACCGCAGAGCTTGCCCAAAAATACATCTACAACCACACGTGCTTTACTCCACAGTTACAAACTTGTTCATAAGCAGTACAAAAGCCCTTGAAGTACATTACTTTTTTATCATTTTGTGTTGTTCATTATATTTCATTAACCAAATTACATCATTTCTTTCAATTAATTGCTTTATAGAGAAAAACCAACCTCCCTGTTAATACAGATACTGTCATCACTCTGATACAAGATGTCTCTCAAGGCATTGCTGATTATGATATTCAGTTATTGAAAGCAGCACCACTGCATCACCTAAAATGAATGCTTACATTTATAGAAGCATGTAACATTTTTCCAGAGTCCCACATAAGGAAACAAATGCCCATGGGGTTCTCTCAATGAAAGAATTTGTTTATGGGTTTAGGCAAGGAGCAGGATTCAATTGGTCATGCCAGTCACAATATGTATTTTTTTCCAAGACCCTTTTGCTTGCAACATGGCTGATCTGCAGTCTAGCAACACTTGACTCTGTCTCTCATTCTCTATTTATAGAGCTGCAGCTAGAAGTACCACAGGACTGCGATTCTGAACAAAATCACAGCCGCTGCTAAAGCTCCTTTGACCGCTGAGCCTTGCGCTAAATTGATGTAGTACAAAATCTTCTTTTTAGAATGACAGAAATTAACTGTGCCCATTACCATGCTTGTGGATGGCGTATGCACTTACCCCATAGGACTGCATGCAGGAAAACAAAGTAGAAATAGGAAATCATTGCTCAATAAGTTACCCAAGCTTCCATTTCTTTAAGTGTTACATTTGAAATTTTCCAGTGAGGTTGCATGAGTTTGTTTTGTGTAGTAAAACATTGTTTTGGCAATTGGCAAATCTTTTATAACATACTTGTATCAAAAAGTTACACGAGCTGAAAATAGCAAAGATTAATATATTTACAGTTTGTCATGGTTATACTTACTATTTATGACACCGGTCCAGGTGAGCTGCTAGTTTATGGAATGGAGATGACTTGGAAATGTGGCAATTCCACCTGTAAATGGTAAAAGTATTATTAGTTATTTTCAAACAAAAGCGGCAGCATTCTCAATGCCAGACAAGATGCGTATTTAGACTGTCTCTGACCCAAGAAGCTTACAATTATTGATTAACAAAACTAAGAAAGGAAGGATTTTGTGGTTAGGCTTTGCTTTACTTTCTGGATCATAAAATCATAGAATCATTTAGGTTGGAAAAGACCTTTAAGATCATCAAGTCCAACCGTTACCTTAACCCTGCCATCCCACCACTAAACCATGTCCTTAAGCCCCTCATCTGCCTGGCTTTTAAATACCCCTAGGGATGGGAACTCGACCCCTTGCCTGACAACACTTTCGGTGAAGGTATTTTTCCTAATGTCTAACCTAAACCTGCCCTGGCACAGCTTCAGACCATTAAGATATTCTCTTTTCAGTTCAGGTCTGAAGCACTGAAGGGTTATTTGGGGAGACTACAGCTGTGAGCCTCAGTAAAGGTGAACACTGAGGAGACCCCTGAACCTGAAGGGAGACTTGTGTCTGGGAGGGTTACCAGACCATAATCTGTACTATTCCTGTCAATATAGAGGGGCTGAGAAGTGTAAGGTGCAGAGTTAGAAACAGAAAACCACCCCCAAGCAGTCATTAGGGAGAGCCAGGCTGTTTCCTCAGAGTTCAAGATTTTGCACTTGACTGGCAAGTTGCTTTGCTGCAGAACAGCTTTTTTTCACCTAGCTGTCCTTTTTTTATATGCATAGATAGATGACAGATGCTGTGGAAACACCATAGCTTGCTGAAATCTTCTGGTGTTTAAACCTGTATATTGGCTTCCCTGGTCCACAAAAGGCAAAAGATGCATTCATGTTAGTCTTCTAGTTTGGTTGAGGAGCATCTCCTTAACCTCCCCATTTACTGCTCTTTGGTTTACATTGCTGAGCAGTCTCAGAGCCCTTGAGCTGGACTGCTTTGACACAACGCTAAACCAGAGTATGTGCTCCAGGGGCACTCAGATACCAGGCTAGATTAAGCCCAAAGTAAAACTCCTAAAAGACCTACAACAAGGCCATTGGTCTTCAGTGCCAGGTTGGTTTTGGTTGTTTTTTGGTTTTTTTCTCTCTGTATTTCTGCGTCTCTTACGCACACTCTTACAGTTACTAACATAAGCAGAGATTCCTGCTTTTCTATCCAGACCTTCTTTCCAGCAGTGCACTATTTACTGGAAAACTTGTTTTTCCATTCAGAGGAAAGCTTAGCTATACTGAACAGTGCTTTTATGTGACCTAATCCTCCATTTTCTTCTCCTCTAACAAATTAAGCTTGTTTCCCTCCCTGCCTTTTTAAATAAAGGAGATTTTTCACTCACTGCAGTGTTGTTCAGAGAAGCAGCAGTGCAGTGGTAAGCAGCCTACCTTTATGAGGATTAAGTCTAGAAAGATGGTAACAAGCATTCAATCAATTGTTAATGGTAGCGATAATTTCTTAAGCGAACATTACCAAGATGAAATACGGACAAGGCACATGCTCCTATGCGAGTAGTGACGACAAGGCTCTGAAGGACTCAGCTTAACGTCTTGTGTCAGGTGATGAGGTTAATGGAAAAGAATTTGTTATTCAGGTCACTTAATGAAAATAACCTTGGAAGAGCTTAGCAGAGCCCTTAGGGTAGAATAATGTATTCCTCTTCTGCTTCCATCACTGTAAGTTAACCCAAGACAGAGAAGCAGCTGATCTAAACATGAACTCAACCTGTCAGAGTAGCGCAGGAGGAACATCTGCAATTACAACGCGTTGTAACCTCCACTGCCCCTCCAGTGATAGTAAGTAGAACGCAGCCTTCAGAGCAAAGGCTTGCTTTGCATAGCCCCATCTTTAAAACCAGACAGTTTGTTAAGATGCAGGTTATCTAAGCACTGTGCAAGACAGCAACAAAAATACTCACCACAAGACATGTAACTTTTAGCCAATGCATGGTCTTTGGATCAGCCAGGCATAGGAAAGAGAGGCCACAGCAGCCATCATTCACACTATTCCTGTTCTGTGCTTTGGTGGTTTGTTTTGCTGTTCAGCTATAACCAGAAATAAGCTTCAGCTCCTGTGATTTGAGGCCTTAGACCGATCTGCTCCCAGACCCCAGGGAGCCTGTATGTCTCTGCACCACCATTTCACTTCTTATTCCCTTAATTAAACGTGCTACACGCTGCCCAGGAAAGCATGCGTTCCACACAGCAGCTGCCTGAGACCTAATGAAGTAGTGCTCTGCTTTTGGGGCGAGTGTTTGTCATATGCACCAGAATAAGGGATGGGAGATCACTTGATAGCTCCAATTTGATCCCAAACCTTGGGACAACCATTTTGAGAGCCCTCGATCCAGATTTAGAAAACCTCAGGAGTAGACAGAAGCAAACAAGATTAGCACTATCCCCACCTGTAACATTACTACCTTGCCTGCAAGTGCCCATTTCATATTCTGAGCAACATGAATACCTCATCTGTGTAAAGCTGAAAATCCTTTTCACGGCCCTGGGTACAATAACTTCCATATAGAAAAACAAGATTAAACTTGACAGTAATAGGAGTGATAGAGGGGGAAAGCGTTCTTCCTTTGAGGCAGAGGCTGTGAATACAGCAGCCAGTGACTAACTGGAAAAGGAGGGGAATAAAGATAAATGCAGTTATTCAAGCATCAGGGCTTTGAAAAAAAATGCTTCTAAGAAAGAGGAAAAAAAAGAAAAACCCACACCTTTCACTTGACATTTAACAAACTATCTAAACGAGCTAAGCAAAGGAAAAGAAAGAAGTCAAAGACCTTACAAAGAGAGCTGCTTTCAGCTGTTTGTTACTAGGTATCTTAAAATACATTTATCCAACCTTGCTACGAGACACCAAGCCCTCTATGACCCAAGCAAATCCTCACTGCCATTCTCTCTTCTTCCCCATGAGCTGTATTTATAGGCTCCCTCCCAGCTGCCTCTGTAGGAACCAGCCTTGTTAGCAAAGATTCTTTACACCTGCGTGTCTGCAGGCTGCCAGAGATTTAACTCCTCATGTGCCCCATCCAGGGTAGCAGACTTGTATCATCCCCCAAAATAGCTCTAGCCACCCAGTGGGCCCTGCACCAGTAAATGACCCCGCATCTCAGCGTGCTGCCAACCTTCGGGAGAGTGTTGTGTGTTGTCAACAGGCGCTGTCCTGCTGGCTGCCGGTTTATGTAGAGGTTTATCAATCAGCTTCAGCCCAGGAGCCTTTAGCTCTTTAGTGCTATAGAGGCACTTAACTCTCAGGGAACCCAGATTCAGTGGTTAGAGGTCCGCTGTCTCACAACCAGACTCAGGTATATCCTACAGAAGGATTTCTAACTGGTTACTTCATGCTACTTTGTCACTGCTTTACTTTTGAATTTTTACAGACTGAGTAATGTTTCCTGTCATTAGGACTCTTTGACAATCGTTTCTCTGAAACGCTTTTGACATTTGCAAGGGGAAGCAGGCCTACTGTTCACCAAAACCAGCAATCACCCCTCGAGCAGCGGGATGCCAGCTGCCAGGGCAAGAGTGGTGGGCACACGAAGTACAGTATGCTTGAGTAATGATTAACACACAACAAAGAGAGCTGCCTGTGCTGCAAATGGAAACATACTGCGTGCTTGGGATGTAAGAGCATTTTGGTCTAATTTTGCACTCTGCATATAGTAATAAGACACAACAGGGTGTGCATTAAGCTCATCTTTTGAGAAGTGCAACAGTAGCTGAATAATGCACACCCTGGAGTGTCTTATTTGTAGTGGACTATGGCTCATTAATTTTACATTTAAATTTTTTCAAACCCATTAAAAAAAAAACAAATCTATTCTGAGGGCAGTTATGTAATGTATCCTTCCACTGAAAAGTATTTTCAAATAAAAACAGTAGGGAAAAGGTGAGGAAGAGCTTTGCTCAACTGCAGACCAGTGTTTGGTTTGGTTTGGTTTGGTTTGGTTTGTGTAGGGCCTGCTATGAGCAGGTTCTTGGCCTGCTAATGCAGATATATAATGCAAATAATGATAGTTGCGGAAATCGGTTCAGTGTTCACTCTTTGCTAGACTTCCCTTTCTTTTTGTGTAATTGTCTGGGCCTTTTGTCTTCCTCTTTTCCTACAAAAATCCGCCTTTTGGCGTATGAACCAACATCCATTTCAGAACAGGTTCACATATAAAGCATTCAGATGGGGATGTGATTGACTTCTACACCTAACTGAGAACTGAATGGTCACAGGTTCCTGCTCAGGAGGCAGACAGGCATGATTTGGGGAAAGATGGTTTTGCCAGAATAGCAGTGCATGTGCGTGCGTAGATCCAATAAAATTTAAAGAACAGAGGGTGTTATAAAAACCCGGTTTTGTTATGACATCACTTCAAAAGCCTGAAGTAGGGATATCTGATTTCTGCTGTTCCACATGAAATATGACTATGGTTTATCCCTTTATATAGGTTCCAACCTTGATGATGGACACCCAGTTTTCAGAATTCACTCCAGATATCACCCCAATAATGCTGGCGGCTCACACCAACAACTATGAAATCATCAAACTGCTTGTCCAAAGACGGGTAACAATTCCACGCCCACACCAGATCAGATGCAACTGTGTGGAATGTGTCTCCAGTTCGGAGGTGGACAGCCTGAGGCATTCCAGGTCAAGGCTGAACATCTACAAAGCCTTAGCCAGCCCTTCGTTGATTGCCTTATCAAGCGAGGACCCCATCTTGACGGCCTTCCGACTGGGCTGGGAGCTGAAGGAGCTCAGCAAAGTGGAAAATGAGTTCAAGGCTGAATATGAAGAGCTTTCACAGCAGTGCAAGCGTTTTGCTAAGGATCTTTTGGATCAAGCACGGAGTTCCCGAGAATTGGAGATCATTCTCAATCACAGAGATGATCAAAGCGAAGAGCTGGATCCCCAAAAATGTCATGATTTGGCAAAGCTAAAGGTAGCAATAAAGTATCACCAGAAAGAGGTAAGAGTCATTTAAATTAAAGGTGTGCAAATGCTTCATGTGTTGGGTAAAATGATTCCCTTCTCTAGTCTCCATGGGTTTGTTCAGGGTTGCTAGCTGAGAGCCAGCAGGGGTGAGTTTGGATTGAGTGGAGAGCCATGTGCATATGGGTAAATCACAAACCAGGAGGTTCAGTGCACCTCGGTGACAGCATGAATCTGATGACAGTTGAGGGCAACAGGACTGGGACTTGCTGCAGTGGGTTATGGCTTCTACAGCACCGCCACTTTCCGTTTCAAAGATACTTGAATCCCTTTTCATTGCAACCCATCCCCCTGCAAAGAACGGCCTTCAGAGATTTCCAGGTTTATTAACTCCGAAAGCTTTTCCTAGTAGCTGCTTTTATACAAGAACCAAAAGCTAGAAGAGTTGCCTAGCTCATGAAGATCTTGACTGCAGGAAATAATATAATATACAGTTCACTTCCTCCAGCCACCAAACAATTCCTAGCACCCATTCAACACTAACTCATAAGGGCCAGAGAAACAACAGCAGCAAAAGAGAGCAGGAAAGACCAAGAGCACTCTCACTGTCCCAGGTCTCCATGTTAACCAGCATTTTTGCTAGGTGAAAATGTTCATGTGATGCTAGGAATTGGATCACGTCATTCAAATCCTTCTTCACGCCTGAGACACCTCAGGTTGATTCTTGCTCCTTGATTTATCTGTGTTTTAGGAACTGAGAAGCAATTCCCAGAAATTCAAACTCCTGCCCAGAGTACCAGAAAGGAAAGGCATACTTCAGCACAAGGGCACAGAGCCTTTCAGAAGCCCTGCAAATCCAGAGATTCATAAGTTGATTCAATGAAGGCCACGAACCCAAGGAGAATGCTGACAACAGTTTCATTAGTTGGCTCTGGATTTTCTTTCTCTTTCCAAACCTGGACAGAATTTAGTAGATGATATATTACTGTTCGCCAGTGATGTTCCAGGTTATCTGAAGGAGGAATTTAGCTTGCTTGGTTGAAGAACTGAATTGCAATGTCTGTTGCATTCTTCTGTGTCTGGAGGGTGACAGGAGTGGTGGAAGAGCCTGCCACATTGCTCTTCACTGTCTTCCCCACATTTGAGTCTTTATTTTATGCACTGACCCAGATGAAGACAGCTTGATATGATACATTCCACCTCCCTCAACGGCTGCTCATGTCATCCGAGGTACAGCAGTCAAGAAGTGAAAGACGCAGATTTTCCTTTCTTCCCTTTGGTCTGTTACGCCTCCTGAGTGCCAGCCGCTTGATGCAAGGAGCTGGAGCCGAAGTCTTAAGCCTTCTGGGATCAAGCACGTGGTCCCTTACTGCTCTTATTGGGCTACTCCAGTGAAGTGTCAGCAAGGCTGACTGGCTTCAACTCAGGTTATGCTTTTTACTCTAGCTGGCAGGGTTAGGTAACACTGTAAGTGCTTTAGGGACACGAACAGGTAGTGAAGAATTAGTCTGGAGAAGGGTAACAAAGTCTATCAGGTCAAATGTTCCTTGAATCTAAGAAGGGCCAGAAACTCTATGTCTGGGTTGTTTTTTTTTTACTGGCCTGATAGCCACAGACGCTGCACCCGCATAAACCTTTCAGCAGCCAGGATACCACTGCCATGTGTAGATCACTGCTGATTTCGATGTCTTGTCACAGTTCAGGCTCGCTGTTGACATCCAAGCATAAATCTGTGGCTACCCTTACCTTGTGTTCACGTTAGGGAACTGCGAGTCTGAAGGAGCTCAGTGCATGTGAAATGTAGTGCTGAACGCTCCTGAAGCTCTTTTATTTTAAAGTAACAACTTTTTAATCTTTGCTTGCTTGCTTGACAGTTTTTATCTTTTTTTAGGCATATTTGACTGAATTCCAAGCATATGGACAAATTCCATGTTTTGTGGCGTATTCATGACAGTTCCAGCATATAATTGCTAGCAAATATGCTCTGTGTTGCCAGCTAAAGTCAGTGCTCTTTCCAGGTAGAATACTGGTGGGCAGGGACAGAACGAATGAGCTTGGGAAAACAGCACTACTGAGTTCTGTTATTCACAAATACCTGATGCATCCTGCAGGATGGTGTTTGTATGCAACAAAATATTGCAGTGGTTTTCTTATCATGAGAATTAGTCCAATAAGGAACACCGAGCAAGATACAAACGTCATTGCCAGCTTCTAAAAAAAATGAGTAGGAACATTTGTCAGGGAGACACTGAGAAATGCCTTTTAATCATGATTGAAGAGTATCAGACTGAGAGAAATTTTGTGGGGGACAAGAAGGAAAATAGAAACAAGTTTAGTGAAAGACAGTTCTGCAGAGGGAAACAGCAGACTTTTTAAAAGTAGATCTTGTTCTGCTGAAGCTTTTTATGTCTTAGCATTATAAGGGGGTTGGATTGGATTGGATGTAGAAGCTTTTTATGTTTTAATGTTGACAAAGTTGCAAGTCAAATCTCTAGTAGACCTTAGTTATTTTCTGGGGCTGTAAATTGTTACCGCAGTTGTTAGTTCTCTATATTCAGCATAAGGAAGGCATAAGCTCACATTGATTTTGGACTAATTGCTAGGCAAATTTCCTGCACCTTTTGTCTTTTTGAGTGAAAGATTTCCTGCACCTTTTTTCTTTTTGAGTGAATAAACCTTCAAAATTTCCCCCCAAATATGAAATTATTCCATTTCAGCTTAGTCAGGCAGGTAAGTTCAAGATTCTTTCTGGAGAAGTTGTTAAGAGGGAACTGGTAAAGACATCATTGCCTTTGGAGGGAGGGGCAGTACTGTGTGTTTTGTGTAGGGACTAGATCTTAAAGTTACTTTTTCTTTGTACCAGCATAAGTGATCTGGGAATTCAAGAGTACTCTGCACCAGACACATTATTCGGTGTTCTTCTCTCCGAGGCATTTCACATGAACCCACTGTGCCTTTTTTTTCCCCCATTGCGCTCCCATGCTGAAGAGTAGGTGCTGGTTTGTTCCAGGTACAGAAAAGTAACAGGATTCAAATTTCTAGTGCAGGTTGATGATCTCCGGCAGTGAACATACAGGACTGAAAAAAATCCTGATGGGAAAAGCTAGACATCTATGGGCAGTTCTTGCTCCAAACTGGGCCCTTGGAGGAAAGCTTTTTAAAGCTAGTTAGGCTGCTAAAT
Source organism: Egretta garzetta (assembly GCF_000687185.1). Taxonomy (NCBI): domain Eukaryota; kingdom Metazoa; phylum Chordata; class Aves; order Pelecaniformes; family Ardeidae; genus Egretta; species Egretta garzetta. The sequence continues at coordinate 451,992 of NW_009258770.1, read as the reverse complement.
ACGCAGGTAAGTAGGCAATAAGTTTTTAAACAGAGTATAATCTGGTCAAGTCCCTAAATCCTGTTGGAGATTAGACACTCATCTTGCTGAGGCATTTTGAAATTCCCCTGTGGAATTAGCTGCATCTTTTGGCACCTAGCTACTGGAGGAAAATCTGATCTTGTACATTAAGTTTTAGCAAACAATTAGCAATCAGCCCCGCCACGGACACAAATCCTTGTTCCTTGCACTGAATTCAGTAAACATACTCATGGTATACACAACTTCATCTTTTGATCTGGTCTGAGTGCCTCGGTCTTCACAGTGAGCAACCTGAATGGGGCTGGATTAGCGAGGGGAACCACTTCAGGTCAGTCCTACCTCCAGAGAGCTACTGGCCTCACCACAGAGGCTCCACCTCAGCCTGTATCCCCAGGTAAATCCCACCTCATGACGTGGGCTTTGTCTTTGCAAGGGTACAAAAATCTCCCATTCTTTTTTTTCCCAACAAAATAAGCCTGAGAGGTGCAAGTTTTGATTTCTCCCAAACATCACACGTGCTGAGTACTTTACAAACTGACAAATGTATCGCTCATGAGGAAGATGACCTTTTTCCTTTGGAGGGGGGCCAAAACAATGGAGAAGAAATTTCTTGCTTTTCATATTTGTTTTTAGTAAGCCCATATATCCTAGAAGGTAAATTACTGTTTACACAGAGGGAAAAAAATCAGTTATACAGGAAAGATTAAAATGTACCCTAAGGTAGCTTTGTAGTATATTTTATGGTAGTAAGTGTTCAAACCATGCTGTGCAGTGCTCACAAGCTCCCTCTCCATCTCATCTTAAGCATAGAATGGTCGTGTCCTCAGTTTCAAATTACAAAAGGGCCCTGTTCATTTCTTTAGAAGATAGGAAGAATTTAATAGTTGTGATCGCTGTTTGCATGGCAGTCACAAAATATTAGATAAAAACAAGGACAGGTCTAGTACACTGTGAAACATGGTGAGTTAGATCCAGCACAGACACGTCAGTTTTCTCAGTCCACTTTCGAAAGAAATTATTTTCATAGGATCATGGGAATTCATGGTCTAAGAGACAAGTAGGCTTTTAAAAAATGCTCTGTAGTATATGGCATTTGTCGTCATATTACTACTTTTTAAATTCTTTTATTCATGACTAATTTTGGAAGGAGAAAGGTGCTGAAGACTTAATAAGAAAAAGCACAGCTCAGCTGTTGGGGATCAATCTTCACTGTGCTCTTCTGGTGCCAAATTAGCTCTGCATTTGTTAATTTGTTTGCATTTCTAAGAAAAGATGGGGAAAAGTCATCGCTTAGGGTCTTGCCAGTCACATAAAGCACAGTTGTTTGTATAGTGTACCATTGCTGTATTGGAAAATCAGAGCATAGGCTGAATGCAAATAGAATTTTTGTGTCCTTTAAGGTTTTTTTGCCTTGCCAAAATCATGTAAAGCAACCCTAGTGTAGCAGTGAATCAGGTCTGTAAGGGCAGGTTTCTCCTTGTGTATAACATCCTGCTAAGCCACAGGAATAGCAATGTACAGTCAGCCTATTCCTGCTTTCCTGCTCTCCATCACAGGTCATTCACACCTTCAAAATGAAGTGAAACATCACAGTAGTGAGTTTTTAGTGCTTTGCATTCTTCTGGTACTGATAGTTGCAGATGTGCAGGTTTAGTTTATATGTCTGTAAGAAACACACAATGCAAGGCACTCAGAAAAAAACGCATTTTACCTATGGTTATATTGCTTAGCACTACCACTGAATTAGATCAAAGGAGTGCATGAAATTCCCTCTCGGAAACCTTAACCTTAGTCTCTTTTACTCACTGTACTCTAAATCAATGACAGGAAAGGAGAGAAGTAGAATTGTTTGCTTTTCAAATTTAAAAACAGGGCTCTCTGCTGTTTTTTCTTCAGGATGAAGCTTCAAAAGTTTTAGTTCTTTTTTTTCCAAGACATTTACATAGACAAGTACCTCCTGAGATACAGTACTGGAGTGAATAAATAATCATTCCTGCCATGCCACATATTTTTCAGCTGTGTCTTGACTCTTGTCAACTGTATGGCTGCAGTTAGAAGCACAGCATCGTTCTCCAGGGAGTACGCATAAACCTGGCGAAGTTCTAAGGGCACTTCAGTTAGTGTATAAAAAGAGCTTTTAAAAATATCAGAGATGCATGAAAAATGAAGTGCGAGGTCTGTGAAAATCAAAGCTCATCTACTGCACCTTGTTTACCTGTTTTGAAAGCCATTCAGATATCTTGATGGATAGCCACAGATCTTTCCTTGCTTGCAGGCAGTGCTAAGTTATTCTTACGTGTTTTTTTCTGTTTTCTTGCCACACTGCCTGGAGATATAATGATACAGGGCTGAATATTTTTATTGTGCTCTTCAAAGGCACAATAAAAAGCTAGCTTTTTGGTGAGCCTGCTAATAAACAGGCTTTTACTTTCAGGTTTCTAGAGTGAAATCATACCATGTCATGAAAAGATCTTTATTAGGACTAGATGGGGAAAGCAGAGCTGCTCCTTGTGGAAGCTTATTCCCTTTCTAGTGACCTGGAGCATCTGTATCCCTTGTGGTAGTAGATGGTGAGGATGCAGTTATGCTCCTTCCAGGTCTGCCCTACACCACAAACCTGAATGTAAGTTTAGGGATTTCTAAAGCACTGAATGTCCAAATGTCACCTTTCATTTTCCAGCAGCATTCATTCGTTCATTCTTGTATGCAGCAAAGTTACCATCTGATGTATGAACAGTGGCCTGTGCTAAATGAAGCTGTTTTTTTCTCAGACTCAATCCCAGCAGGCAGATGACCACATTACAAAATCTTCCACGCATGTCGTACCAACGGAGCTGTCACTAACAGTCTCAGCAGCTGGACTTTGGGGTGACGGGTGGGGAGACTTATCTGCATTTGCACCCTTGCTCGTGGGGCAGGAGGGTGAGGGGTGCATTATCTTGGAGCCCCTAGTCTATGGGCACATTGTGCAGTTGCTGGACTGTTCGGATTTGGAAATTAGCATGGACATCTAATCTGTACTGCTTCATTGTGTTGCAAAAATTAGGACAAGTTCCATTTAAGTGTAACTTCTCTCTAAACTTGGGAGAAGAAGAAGGAGAAGAAAAAGAAGAAGAAGATGAAGAAATATTCAGAGAACTGATGGTTCATCAGTTTGACAAAGTGGACTTGAATGTTTATTTGAGGAAACAGTATTATTTGGTATATTATTCACGTAACAGCAAAATGTTCCAACTTGATGAAGGTTAGCCACATATTGCAGCTGTCACAGAACTGCCGAAGACTATCTTTTGACAGCAAAATCAGCTCTGACTAATCTTGCCATGCACAAATTTGAAAAAACAGCATAAGACCGGTGTGTCAGTCAAGGACAAGGACTCTGCTTCTGTCAGTGTAATGCGTAGCAGGCAGTAAATGCCTGGATCATTCTTTAAGTCATTTTTGGTGCCTCGTGCCTCTGACTTAAATGATCTCTTGGACAAAGACAGGAAATGTGTTGAAAGCTAAAGGGATTGCCACTGTTTTAAGAACATTGAAGAATGATTTAGTGAGCTCGTCAGTTCCCTTAACTTCATGTATCCCATCAGTCTTCTTGCCAGCAAGAGAAGAGGCTTAGGAAGCCAAAGTTAAAGTACAGGACATGATTGATTTGCTTTCTATAGACAACAGAAACTGGGAAGGAGAAGTGACGCCTTGTATATTGTATAAGCCAAGTGTTCAGCCTTACTGCGTCTGAAGGTCTGGAGTGCCTTTCAGAAGCAGCTTTACGTCAACAGTGGAGAGTATATCATGTTATTTCATACTTCACTTTGAAGGATACCCTGAAATAATAAACTCTGTGGAAAAAAATATTGCTATGGAGTCTCCCCTCTGGATATAGAAGTTATCATAGTTTTTTATCCTATTTCCATGAATTTCAGCTTTGCTTCTGTTGCTCACTGAAGAGTGTTATGAAACTCTATGGGGAAAAGAACTGAAATGGCCCTCCCCTTACACCTCTCATGTGTACATCAGATTCATCATCATCCAGACAAGCCATTTAGGTGTCTCATTGTTGAGAACACAGTTCTTCAAGAAAAGTGAGATGGAGAGATGGGTTAATCATACTCCGCCCCCCCCCAAATGAGATCTTGTGCAGAATGGCATTTAAAAGCTGTGACTGCCGTTTTTGTGTTCTAACTCTTTCTCTACAATCTCCAGCTGGCTGAGTAAACATCCTTCAGCAAAGAATACGTCCTCCTCACCCTACAGTGGTGGTATTACTCAGAAGCAGAGGTAGCCTTTAGAGGTTCCCAAGAATGTAACAAGTGTTTATACTATGCTGGTCTGTTCTTCCCTGGGTATTGGAGTAAATTTTCTTATTCAGTAGAAGGTAAGATAGATAGAAAAAAAAGAAACCAAAATTAAATACTTTCAGCATAGATATTTCTCAGGTCAGAAAGGAAGCAAATGAAAAATATTTTTAGAACTTTTTATCAATGCTGATAGGGTAAAGTAGGTATGTATTTAAAAATACTTGTGAATGACTTTTAAAATTCTTACGTTTGCTTTACTTAGCACTTATTTAATGTAAATGTTAGAAATTCACTAGGGAGAAGAAAGCCAGCCTTTTACTTAAAAGTCAATACCTTCTCCACTTCATCTAAAGCCTGTGAGAGCTCCTTTTATTCATTTGCAAGATCTGTAGCACTTCAAGTGCTGCCTGCAAGAGGACTTAGGAAACTCTGCAAGATTTGTCTCTAAATGGCTTTTAGCCTGAGTGTTTTTTCAGTGCTTCTGTAGGATGTGTTTGATATCTCCTGTTCAGCTCTTGGAAACCAGTTATGAAGTTGTGAATTAACTGACTTAGGTGTATCGCTCATACTCAGCACTTGCTTGTACTGCAGCACTCTGCCTTTGGAAACCCAGTCTATGCCTGCTTAATCTTTATAACAGAACTGTATCCTGGAATGTTTGCTGGAATATTTCCTACAGGAATGTATTTATCAACTGTAGCCTTCTGTCTGCTAAAATAAATGCTGAAAAGTTTTGCTTATGCCTGGGCTCTTGCTCAGGGTCTGACCCAGATGAACCCAGACAAACGGTTCGACTTGATGATCTTAAAGGTCTTTTCCAACCTACACAATTCTATGATTTTAACCATGTTCTGGCAGGGTGTTGGCTAACGGAGGTTGGCCTCCCAAAGCACTGTTCAGCAGCTTGCCTTTATTCAATGGAGAATTTATGCCTGCACTTCAATCCTTCTGACACAGGACATAAATACAAACCTACAGCTAAACACATGTTTAAGCGCCCTGAGTAGAGCTGGATTTCATTTCAAGCTTATATACTTTGTTAATTGCTTCTTCCATGGGTAGGTACCCAGGATTTGCAAGCTTCTACCTTTGTCCTAGAATATGCGGGATCTCTTTTATTTAAATATTTAAACCAATCCAATGGAAATTTGTGAAAACTATGAATTTTGATGGAACTGTAGCAGGCTTCTAGAGGTTATTTAGTCCTGCCTTTTGCCACATTCACATCCCTGGTGAATTTCCAATTGCTGCTGCTTAAGCTGAGTTCGCGTCTGCTACCATCAAGAGATGTGTTATGGGTAGGAGACCTTTAGTTAAGATTCATGTGTCATCATCACTTAAAATATTTTAAGAACAGATTAGACAAAATTCTGTATAATTTGAGGCCATATGTTCATCTGTGGAGGATCTGGAGTTTGTTTTATTTGCCAGCAGAGGGATTGAGTAATTTGGGTAGCACCTGGTTTTCTTGAAGGACTCTTCCAGCTCAGCTGGTGATCTTCTTAATGGCAGGGATGACTGCCATTTGGATTTGCATCAGTGCTTCACTGTTAGTCTTAACTGGCATGTGAGTAGCAGCTGTGGTTTTGATAGGATATTCATCCTATATTTTCCTGAGAAAAAAACCTATTATCTCTTGGAAGCGCCCAAAAAAGAATGTTGAGTTGTAGTCCCTTTTCCCAGAGTTATACAGCCTCCCCTCCAACTTTGGCTCATTTCTTTTTTTCCTGTTGCAGAAAGTACTTAATTAAGAGGATGAACAACCATTAGGTGTTTACCCTCTGCAACTCACACTTCAGCAGCAGAATGTAAATAACTTTGCAGTCATTAACAAGGTTGAACTTTAAAAAGAAATGTGCTACAAAAGAGGATTTTCTTATTCATCTCACTGTTTGCAACGCTGCAAACTTAAGGAGGCTGGTCTTGTGTAGAATGTCTGATCTCATAGGGCTTACTGGCTCTCTGCAGCAGACATCAAATTAGGCCACAGATAATTTCTCTCTTCTGTCTTGGGCTAATTTAGACATGTAGCTCTTTGAGTATTGCCCACTGGAATTTCCTTCAAGAGCAACCAAACGGATACAACAACTGCGTTTCCTTTCTTCCTCAGAAGATCCTGTCCTTGGTACAAAATGGAGGCGGAGTGGTTTGTCCATCGCACTGGAAGTGTGTTGGGCTGCTTGGTTCTGAGCAGGAGCATCTGCAGGATTTGGGAGTGCAGGAAGATGGATTTAAAAAGTTCATTTCTTCACATGCCATTTCATGTTCCTGAAATCAAAGTTAAAGAGGATCACTTGATTGCACAGGGTGATCCATATGCCTGCTGACGTTGTGCCAAGTGTTACAGCATGGCTGGGCTATTGGGCAGTGTGTATCAAGCTTTGTGGATTAAGATATTAAGATTTGGCATTGATGGTTAACCCAAGCCTATAGTAGGACTGACAGCGTAGGAGTTTCCTGTATCTTCACAGGAGGAAAGAAATTCTAGCCAATTGATTCTGAAAGTTCAAATACAAAAGGCTGTGCTCTCCCCTGTCCATCTGCAGATTACTGATGTGTGGGGGAGTAGGTATGTCTGTGCCTGGGTAAGTCACCCCCGCTAGCGACCTGGGATGAAGAGGAGCATTGCCCTGCTGCTCCCAGCCCTGCCTGGCCCCGCTGTGCTTGCCAGGGGAGATGTGTGTCTCCAGAGACATCTCCCTTCAATCTGCCGGAGAGAGGGTGCAAGGCAGTACCTCTGCAGGATGGGACGGCGCTTTCTACCGGGTGGAGAATGGCAATGGCATTTATCCTTCTCATGACAGAATTGGATTCACAGGAAATCTGCATTATTTATAAATCTAGCTAAAATACATACTTACGCTGTTACCTCAGACACTGCAGTTGCCCAGTTGTCACACAGACTGCAAAATCCAGCTCAGTTCCTGCGAGAATCCTCCTTTCCAAAGCCAAAATAGCTTTCGTTGTAGAGGGCGGCAGCATATAATACCGCCAAACACAGTAACCTTGCAGGTATTCAGTTGCCATGTTTGAGATGCTGTGGGATACAGTGCTGGTAGTGAGAGCTAACCTATTGAAATGAGTGTCAGACAGGGGAACTAAAGCTAATTTCATGGCTCCCATGTCACATTTGGCTCTCGGTGGTAACCTCATTGGGAGCTGATATAGCTGACTGATAGAAGAACTCGGTCCCGCTTATTAACACAGGGCTCTGCAGTTACAAATTAGTGCTTATTCATCTATGAAGAGCATTCACTATCACCATCCGCAGCAAGAGTGCAGAAAAGAACTCCAACAAACTCCAAACAGAAGAGCCTGTTGGCAGCCTTCACGATAATCAGAATAAACGCGGAGAGATACTGTGCTCAGCCCCTGTGATGTCTATCAGGGAGCTATTTCAGTTGCTCCCTGAGGCATTCACATCTCAGCCCATCTGTGTCTGATCCTAAATTACTTATGACTGTGAGAGATAAGGGATTTCCCCATAGATAAGGGGCAGGGTGGGGGGTGGAACATAATTTCTGTGTTTGATATTTATATTAATGGCACAGCATGCAGAAAGCATTTAATTCTAGAGAAGTAGAATTTAAGTGACACAAAAATATCAGTAAAGATTAGACATTAAGAAAAAAACACTCCATCCAGCAGCTGCTTTTTTCCCTTAAAAATTTTCCCCTTGGTAGAGGATCAGGTGACAATGATGAACATTAAAAATTAAATTCTCTAATAGCACAATCCGGCTGCATGCCAAATGTTACACAAAGACCCTGGCAAGACTGAAAGAAGAAAGAGAGAACATAAAAGACTTTGTATTGCAGTAGTCTCTGCCCTCAAAGTGCTTCCTAACCATGATTGAAGTTGCTGATCTCACTTTTTGGAAAGGCAAAGATACTTATCCCCATTTTCAGACGCTGGGAGACTGAGCATCTTGCCCACTGGTGACACAGTGGCATTGTCCTCACAAGAAGGTATTCTGAGTTGCATCTTATCTCCTAGTAGTTAAGTGAACTGTACCCTCAGAAAGGGACAGGTTCTGCTCAACAGGTAATGGAGGAGGAGCTTGCTCTTTGGTTTACCTCCCCCAGAAGTGCATCTGCAGGCTTTGTCTACAGATAGGGACAGTCCTGGACAATGTTATGCCAGCACTACCACAGGCTTCATAGCATTGAATGTTTAGTTCATACATTAGCTGAATTAAGTGTAAATGCCACCTTTTGGAAGCGTTTCTTTTCATTAATGCAGCTGTCAGAACATCCTTCATCATGTTTGTGGGGTGATGTCTTGTGCTGCCATTTGTAATAGAGATTGGAGGCTCCTATACTGTAGCTGTCCTTGAAAAAAATGCTTGATACTGTGCTTGTTATGTACTGGAGAAATACAGCATTTGCAGGTCATGTGCTCATCTTAAACAAAGAGAGAGCTTCTGGTACAGTACATCTGCCTCTGGTTCTGGACCATCTACAAAACTGGCACGATATGCAGTTTTTTCAATGATCACAATCTTTCCTTTTCATTGTGCAGAAGTTTAACTGACACCAGACCCCGTCACATACGGTACGTTGATAAAAGACTATGATATACACATGTGCTATTTCTATTTATGGCAAATGGAAGGCTTTACAAAAAAGTGAAAAAACATATTTGGGACCCTGCTCACATGGAAATTGAACTGGTACTCAGAAGGGCCTTGGCATAAGTAGAGTTGGAGAAGTCAACTTGCTCTTCCAGATCTCAGCTCTGTCTATTTGCAAAGTAGAAATAAGACTGTTTCCTTAACTTTGTGAAGAAATTTGAAATTATGGATGATAACAAAAGTTCCACGATGTTGTTACAGTTTCAGGCTACTTTGCACTTAAAAGGGCTAAAGCTGAGCTTTTTCATGGCTTTACATTTTGTGAGCATTGATTTACCCACATGAATCCTAGACAATCTTTAGTGAGTTGAGCATTCAATGGTTTAGTCTAGTCAATGCATTTGATGGTTTAGTCTAGGTGGCAACACCTAGAAGCAACGATGAGGCCGACATTCACAGGGCTACTTACGGAAATAGCTAGTTCCTGTGTTCTTTTGAGTTAACACAAGGTTGCTGAAAAGCAGTTGGTTCTCTAGGCAGCACACCAAAGGCTTAGTTGACTTCTTATTATAATTCAGAACTCCACTGTTTCTGCATACCAGAAATGTTTTTCAGCCAGCTATAGCCCTTGCACTATTTGAGTTCTAAGCTGCAGTATTTACTAATTTGAAATCTGTGATTAAGAAGTTGGACTAATACCAGTTAGTAAAAGCCTACGTTGGTAAGTGCTTAGCCTTACCTTTAGTAAAGACAGCATTTGAGGGTTTGTGACATGAAGGAGAGGTTTTTTTGTGTGGTGTGCTTAAATTTCCCTTAGACCATTTTCAGTGAGGTGGGGATGGGCTTGATTGGAAAATTTAATGGCTTTTTCCATTTTGCCAAGCTGGTCTTTAAAGCTGCTCTTTCATCATGTGTGAATTTCTCTCCATTTGAAGAACTAACATCAGATACCACACAGAAAGCAGATTTTAGAAATGAGCTATTAGGCAGAGAAGAGGCACTTTTAAGATGCTTGCAAGTTGCACAGCAACCAGAGGAACATACAGTCATTTGATTTCTCAAATGACTCTGACTTTGACTCAAGGGAAAAACAGTTTTATTCTCTCCTTAGAGCTTTCTATCATATGTGATAAAGAGAAAATGTGTTTATACATTTTCCCCCTCAAAAAAAAAAAAAAAGTTATACCTCAGATCTCAGAGAAACAGCAGCATCTATTACCATGTAAATTACTGCAGAACACATCCGGTCACAGCTCCTGTTTCTGATCTTAAATGAGAAAATGTAGCAGTGTAACTTTCCATTTCTTCTAGCTTTTAGACATAGTGCGCTGACCCTTCTGAAATCGTAGATTAAAAACCAACCAACCAAATGACAATTGATGCTTGATGTTTTTCAGTTTCTGTAGAATTGTTTCTTGCATCGCTGTCCTCAGCCTTGGAATTTTACAATAACATTTTCTGATCGTTACAGACAACAGGTCTTGGCTTTTTCTGAAGATCATCACCGTACCAACTATTGTCCAGTCCTGCTCCATGCATGCGTAGGTTGATTCCAAATCAAATGCATTTCTGATTGTCTTTCCTGATGCCCTCTGGAGCATGGTGTCACTTGTATGTTAGATGCAGCAGTCATGTTTATTATAGTAATAACACCTAAACATCCAACTTCATAAATGCCAGCTATTCCTCTGGGAGATCTTACTTTCAATACTAATTTTGGTTGGTCCATATATTTGAACTACGCAGTCCAAAAATGGTTTGATTCTGGTATAAACAGCCTGTTATAGCATATAAAATGTACTCACAAAATCTAAAAATACCTACAGAAATTAATTCATTTATCAGACTGAGCAACTAATTTTTCCTTTCGCTTGACCTTGGTTTAGTCATTTTGAACAGTGATAGTGTTCTGCTTGTATAGAGCACTCCGAGAACTGCTCATGAAAAGCCCTCCCAGTATTGGGCAGTTTTGGTGGTGAACAAATATTTAAAAGAAAGATCTGGGTATGTGCTAAAGCTTTTATTAAGAAATCGTCTCTCTCACACCGAATCTGATCTCCTGGTGACTAAGACCTACGGGGAGCCCTCGGCATCTTTAGATGTGATGAGAAGAGCCTTGTATCTGTCCCATAAATGCACAAGCGATGTCTGATTCAGTATTAGCCCAGGCCATGTCTAGACTGAGTGCAGTAGTGTCTACATCGGAGCTTCTGCCAGGGTCAAAAAATCATAGCAGTTTGGGGTGGCAAAACAGTAAAACTCTTGTATTCA
>NW_009258770.1:426777-440745 GCF_000687185.1 Egretta garzetta | reverse complement strand
TGAGGGGGAAGAAGAGCTTGGTGGCACCACATCCCTTCCAGAGATCCCTTTTAAGTATAGAGGAGCCAAGTGTAATGAACAGTACCGTCATCTTCAGGTTACTCACCGCTTTGAGTCTCCTTTATAAGAGGTCTGATAAATGCTGCTGGTGCTGTTGAGTCCATTGGAAGTGTGAGTCTTTCTGATACAGCTCTGTCTGATCATAGATGACCACATCTATGCTAGGACAGTTTTTCTGATAGAATTACAGCAAAATAACAGGCAACCATCAGAACAATAGTTGAGATTTTCTTTTGACCCTGCAGAGACTGAGTGAGAAATCTGAATTTAGTAGATCAGAAGTATAGCTTCATTAAGATGGGTTAGGAATCAAATACGTAAAGAAAAACACAGTTGTCTTGGTCTTGCAGACATCTCTAATTAGCTATGGGTCTGAAGAGTTTTGAAAACCATGGGGCTGTCCAGGTATAATCAGGAACATAAAGTCTTCTGGCATAGACCAGAAATATTTTGGCTCGAGTGTGAAATTCCAAGGGCTGTTAGGTATTAAAACAGTCTGAAGAAGTGGCAACTGGAGCATGTCTGGTATGGAGTCACTGAGATGCAATAAATCACCATCATAATGCTGTTTTTTACCGAGAGAAAGTAAACTTCAAGTGTCACTTTTGGTACTGTGATGAAAGGTTTCTTTTTGCCTCTGCTTAATCTCTTACATTTTACAACTGCTCCCTTCCTTAATAGCAAGGCACGTTTACAAATGTGCTGTCCTGCTTCCCAGCAGATGTCACCTGGCTGAACTTTACATTACGGCATGCTGTCTCATGCCCATCCCATCCCACACACACATATGCTGGCCTCCTTGCACGAAACCACGTGCAGCACCCCACACACTTCTGGAGACGTTCTCTCTCCCTCTCTCTCTCTCACACACACACACTCAGAGCTTTACACCTTTCCCCTCCTGTCTCATCTTTTAGTCACTTCTTAAAGATGCTGACAGTGATTTGTTTGAGATGGTCGAAACCTGAAACATTCTGAAAAGAAACGTGATGAAACAGAAACACATGGGAAGTGAAAAAGCTCATAGTAGTTTTGGTTGTATCACTTTTGCACGAGGTTTCGTGTGTGGTGAGTGACTGAGCTACATAAGGATGCTTCAAACAGAAAAGACCTCATAGAAGAACTCTTAAATCTTATGTAGAAAAATAAGAGTGGAATCTCCCTGCTTTCTTCCCTGTGTCTCCAAAATATGCTTTTCTACCCCATAGCCAGCCCCAAACTTAATACAAGGGTCTGTGTGGGCTCTAACACATACGTGAGGCGGGGTGCACATGAAGTACCAGTCAGTAATAACCTTTCTTTTTTTTTCCTCCTCAGTTTGTTGCTCAGCCAAACTGCCAGCAGCTACTAGCAACACTTTGGTATGATGGTTTTCCAGGATGGAGGCGGAAACACTGGGCAGTAAAACTCTTGACCTGTGTCACCATTGGACTGCTATTTCCTGTGCTATCCGTGGCATATCTGATTGCACCGAAGAGCAGGCTGGGACTGTTCATTAAAAAGCCATTTATAAAGTTTATCTGCCACACCGGCTCTTACCTAACCTTCCTCTTCATGCTCCTGCTGGCATCACAGCACATCGTCAGGACTGACCTTCACATGCAGGGACCACCTCCCACCATCGTGGAGTGGATGATCCTGCCCTGGGTTCTAGGTAAATCAGAAACGCAAAAATGCCTGAGCCACAGCCGCCTGACTCGCACCCATGGCAACTGTGTGAGGACTCATTCCTGATCTCAGCATCATCAGCATGTAAAGAGATTTGGCAGCCAGCTTCAGTAACTGCATAAAACAGCTGGGCTCCTTCTGGAACAACAGATCCTGTTGGCCTAGGGCTTTTCTGCTGTTCATATTGCCATCTGACATGCCTTTAGACATGACCCTGAGTAAACTGCAGCAGACACAGCTCTCTCCCTGATTCCCCCATGCTCTGTGTGAGGAACGGGTTAGGAATTAGCTTCTGGGTCATGCTAGTAACAGATAGTGTCACCTCTTGTGCTGCCTCCGTTCTGCTGGCTGGTATACAGAGGGGGCAGCGCCGAGAGCCTGCCTCTTCTTTCGCCTTCTTACTGATCTGCTCCCAGACCCAGTGTGCAGGTACCAGGCCTGTTTACTCATGGGCTCCCAGACTCCTCCGTTCTGCTGGCTGGTCTGCAGAGGAGGCAGCGCCGAGAGCCTGCCTCTTCTTTCGCCTTCTTACTGATCTGCTCCCAGACCCAGTGTGCAGGTACCAGGCCTGTTTACTCATGGGCTCCCAGACTCCCAAATAGCCTACAGGAAGGCAGAGAAGGGAGGATAAATCTCACTCTGCCTTATGCCTCTGTGCTGACCAAATCAATATCGAGAGCTCTAATACAAGCAGGAGAAGGAGGGAGTATTTATTACCAGAAGGTTAAACGTGAGGCTCTTATTCCGGTCTGGCTTGGGCAACCACAACTGTGAAGAAAAGGATGCATCTATGTTCCTGAGATGTGCGAGGGAGGTAGTGAGGTGGGATGGGAGGAAGCAGGTAGAGCCACTGAGGGAGAAGAGCAGAGAAGCACAGTTGGATCTATTTTTGATGAGAGAGAAGTATTTACTCTTTCAAACTGATCTCCAACACAACAGCAAGTGAAAACCTGTGGAATCCCATTAGAAACATGATCTCTCCTCTAATTAAGCTCTCATCTCCCTTGCTGTGCCATTAACATGTAGCACCACCATGAGCTGGTTTGTTACTAGAAGGCCTGCCTGCTCATGGGCAATGGTTTCCACACCTTTCTAGCTCTTCTCCAGCCTCTGACCATACAGCCCAGCTCATTTCGGTGCAAAACCCTAGAGGTCAGATAACAGTGAATTCTGACTCTCATAGGATTCAGTGGCCTGGAAAGCAACACGGAGGCTTTTTGAGGACACCTCTCACAAACCTCAATCTCTGGAGCTCTCCTTACAGCTCCTCAGTGCTTCTCATGGGTCCACTTCTGCTTTCCTGTGCCTGCTGGCTCCTCTCCTGGTCCCACTGGGCCCCAGCTCCTGGTCTCTGTGGTGGTTCTGGATCAGGCTGGTTCTGTGCTGAACGAACTTAGCTGTTCCCCATGCCAAACCTAAAATTGCTGATGGAAAATCAAGGAAAGAAAGTAAGATTTACAAACATGTTCACAAATCACATTCCATCGTGACCCAGGGCACTTTGCTCCTTGCATAGCTCTGCCACAACTTACAAATGGTAACTCAAGCCTCGTTATCTTGTGGAACTAATTTATGGCGCTGAAATGCATGTGTTGGTAGAAACTTCAGAATAAGCTGAGAAGGTTAAATATTTTTTCTGAGCTTAGGTGATCTCTTTACTTTATCCTTAACTTCATGGTTAAAATTGAGGGAAAATTGTAGGCATTTCAGCAAAATTGATTTGCAGATGAAAGAAGGATAATCCATTAAAAAAACCCTTTCAAAATCACCTCTTACAGCTGTCTGCTCTTCTTTTTGAGTTCCTTTGTTTCGGATAAATAGGGATATTGTGGGACTGTTTATTAAATGGAGAAATTAGAACAGTTTCACCAGATTAAAGGTTATTATTTAAGAAATATCTTCCACTATAAAAGGAGAGAGAGAGCAGGCACACACACGGCATTGCTGTAACTATAGTAACCAGCAATGATAACTCACTATAAATACAATGTATGAGTTCTTCAACAGGCTTCTCTCCATTGATTTATTTGATTTTATGGTTTTGTGTGCATGCAAAGATTTGGAGGCAGCTGTAATAAAATTACCTTATTGGCCTTGACATTATGCTTGCCTGACCATTGACCTGCTGGCTGGCAGCTGAAGAGCTTACGGTTGATATTTGGATGTTTGCAGCAGTTCATTTCAACATTATCTGCTCTTCAGAGTGAAATTTCAGGTCCTAAAACTTGAGTTGCAAGGAACATTTCAGTGACCACTGCAGTATCCTATGGTTAGGTATGGGAAGCAGTTTGGGTAACTATATTGGTAGTACACCTGGAGGTGTATTTTTTTGGTTTGTTTTTTCTTTTCACACATGTTTCAGGTCTTCGTTCAAGGATAATGTTGTAAACTGGGTAATTCAAAAAACCTGGGGGCTGTAAAGACATTCTCAGAAGGATGCAGGTGATGAGGGAGCCTAGCTGCCATTTGCTTTTTAATGGGACTTAGGCTCTCCGAAATACTTAAACAGTTCTACCATAAAGGACATATATGTTAAAATCAGAATAGTTTGCCAGGTGAGTTTAGCAGTCTGGTAATGAACTTCAGAAGCTGCCCCTCGCTCCTCCAGCTCCAAGGAGGTATAGTGAAGGTTAGCAAGTGCCAAAAATTATTACCAGAAGGCATTTCAGAGTTGAGATGATGGGCTCGGGCCGTATCCTCAGGAATAAATATTCACCTTGCAAAACCCATAGCCATATTTGACATTAGGTGAGTCATTGCTGAGAGGTGCGATGCCAGGCTGCAGTGCCCTTTTTCATGCTGAGTCCTACCTTTTTTCACAAATAGTCCCTACGGGCTTTTTGTGCAGCGAGATGCATAAATGCAGTGACTGAGCATAGAGAATGAATTCACTTCTTCCTTCTTTGGTGTGATATTTCCAGGTCAGGGAGGAAATGTACTGGCACGCAGAAGCTGGTACTAGCATTGCATGTTCTGCAGAGAAAGTCAGGAAAAATCAGTACTGTCCAACTGAGCAATGAATTACTTCTAGTTTCTATGAGCGCGGACATTAGAAACGATCCCAAATACAGTTGCTTAAATAGTTTCTTCATGTAGAACAAATTTCATCTGAGCCAATCCAGTCATACTAGTTATAATTAACATATGTTTCAAGCAGTCTCCTTGGGTGTATATCTGGAGCCCTGGATCAGAAACAGGGCTTTTTCCTATCTCTCTAGGCGACGTTCCCCACAGAGTTGTAAAATGTCTCATAATCAGCAGCATTATACTTTGTAGAAGACAGAAGGGATGAGACATTTTTTCCAAGCTGTTAATTTAGGATTGTCTTTTATTACATCAGATATGCACAGCGCTTTAATGGCAAATAATACCTCGTCATGACAATGAACTCGCTTTCTTTCTACAGGTTTTATCTGGGGAGAAATCAAGGAAATGTGGGATGGTGGATTCAATGAGTACGTACATGACTGGTGGAATCTGATGGATTTTGCAATGAACTCCCTCTATCTTGCAACTATCTCCCTTAAAATTGTTGCCTACGTCAAGGTACAGTAACTTGGGAGAGAGAATTTGTTAACTTGCTTGTGAGAACTGTAATACATAGGGTAGAAACTCAAAATCAGAATTACAGATCAAAGAGAATAGCTGCTTTTCAAGCAGTCCAGTTTTGAAAATTCACCTGGAATGCTTATTTATTTGTTTGGAGAATGATCGTCCTTCTTCATCCTGACTCTCTGATCAAGATTGAAGTAGGTTGTTTGGGCACTGGATAGAAGTTTCCCTCTTGCTGTCCATTTTGTAGCTACTCAGTTGCCAAAGATACGTTTGTTTTCCATACTAACACTGAACCTCTTTCAACAGTGCTAGATACAGTGAAAACACGATTTTTAAATAAAGCAGTAAAGGAAAAACAAGAGCAGGGTGATCTGAAAACATCTCCAGCCAAGATTTGCAATCTGTAGTCCTACAGATCTGTAGATTACTAATCAGAAATTTTGAGGTCTACTGAGAAAAGCAAGCCTGCTAGTAGGAGGCTTCCATCAGATAAAAAGGAGTCAAATTATTCTCTTCAATATATAGTTTTAAACTATAGGCAAGGAAATGGTAGAGGAGCATGCTGGAGCTTTAACACTGTGTAGATTCTTCACTGTCATGTTCCATTTATGGCGAGAATGCACATCCTCAAAAGCACCTTCCACATTTATAAACTTCTGATGCTCCAAGTTAGTGTCTGCACGTGTTTTGAAGCCAGAGGATGGCCTGAAGCACTTCCCTTCTGTCTCTCTTTTTCAAAGACACAGACAAGACACAAATGGCTTCCTACAAACTTCCTTATGCAATGGCTCTCTCTGACTTCAGTTGGAGCTGTGTGCTTGGCCTGATTCTTTTCTTGGAATGAATCAGCAATAACGCCACCACAGTTAGTGTAATTACACAGGTGTAAATCAAGTAACCGGAGTCTGTTCCTTGGCCACTTACGCGGTCTCTAGTTTTGCTGTGCTGCTGTGTTGGTTTTGCCCTGGTAGAAGGGTACTACTCCCTTCAGCCCAGCTCCTAATAACCAGGACAAGCACTTCCCCGGAGCAACCTTGTTTAGTCTGACCCAAGCACGTATGCAGGCAGAGAGGAAAAGAGAAGAATTCACAAAGCTCATTGACTCCAAAATGGCAAGGCTTTTATAAAAAACTCTTTAGCAAGCAGTCCTGCTATGGGGCCTTTTTAAAATCCAGAAGGCTGCATAGTGGTGAGTTAGTTTTTCAAAGGAAAAAAGCTTTGAGATAGTTTCTGCTCCCTGAAGAGGCGGCTCTGTAACAGCATCAAAGCAGGAACAGTTTACATCTTTTTTCTCCCGACATTCAGAACCAGGGAGGAAATTACAGACTTGAAAGGTTGGTCTTTAAACTGTGAGCAATACAGAAAAATGCTGGAAATCATAAGATTCACAAACAAATCTTAAAATGTTAACAATCTTGTTCTTTCTCACACACAAACCA
Source organism: Egretta garzetta (assembly GCF_000687185.1). Taxonomy (NCBI): domain Eukaryota; kingdom Metazoa; phylum Chordata; class Aves; order Pelecaniformes; family Ardeidae; genus Egretta; species Egretta garzetta. The sequence continues at coordinate 434,023 of NW_009258770.1, read as the reverse complement.
CTAGAAGAGCTGTGCATCCACAGATTTAGACAGTCACATACTGAGATTTAAAGGCATAGCCAAACCACACGTACGAAGGAAGTACAGCTTTGTCTACACCCTCTGTGAGAACTACAGAAACGTCCAGGCTAACTACAAAGACCTGTATGCCAGCACACCAAAGAATGCTTACAGGAATATATCTGTTTGGGTACAGATCAGACCCAATTGGATTAAACCTGACTGATCTAAGGGCTGCTCCTGACAAGGACCAATGTCAGCCAATTCTGGAGGGGCATAAAATCTTATATAGGAGTAGTTCTGAAACAGCGTGCTCACAGAAGTTCCCTTCTGACCTGTGTCACTTAAGAGGTTGCAGTACGCTCTGAAACATGAGAATATATAGCGTTGGTAATGGCTTCAAAACCTTTTGCAACACGACTTGTAAAGGTTTTTGTTATTTATAGAACAGCCCCGAGCTGAAAAAGGCTGGTATATATGCCAATATGCGATATTCTAACACTTCTTAGAACTTCAAAGCATTACATGGACATTTAGCTTTCTGCCAAATATCAGAAAAATAAATTGCATACTGACACTAATGTTTTCCATCCTTGTTTTTACGTGGAGACTTTTTTTTCTTGATTTGACTGGTTCCAAGACCTGGCCTTAATATTGTCCAATATCAATGAAATCTTCAGGGTAAAAATACTTTCTTAATCGGTTTTCATTTGCTGCATTGAATTATCATGTCATGAGGAAGGGTAAATGTGACTGCCTGGCATAACTTATTTGCACTGTTCTGTATACATCCCTGCTGTGTTTCGTCTTCGTCTTCTGAAGCCTAACCCAAACAACTCCAGCCTTCCCAGATACCCAGCTTCATCAGATACCTCTGAAATCTTCTGTTTCTCTATTACCTATGATGCTAGGCTGCTCTGCAGACACTACTGTTTCCCAAGCAAGGATATACCATCAGTTTATAAAGGGCCAAAATATGACCCTAACAAGTTGCTTTAAAAATAGAGATGAGATGAAGAAGACCTTTTCACATACCTTTACCTGCAGTCTATGCTAAACCCTAGCAGAGAGCCCCTAGGCTGCTGTGTCCAGCCAGCAAGCGGAAGAGAATTGCGAACAACTGTGCAAATCTGCTCTCTAGGCAGGGGAGGCTTTCCCATCACGGCCATCCGCCCCCACCGCTGGATGCTGGCCAAAAGCTAACATGTCTGCCTGTTTGTAAACATTTTAAGACCCATCTTCAAATCAAGTTAACAGACTCAGGCCATGTAATAAAGAACAGTTTGGAAATGTCAGAAGCAATCAGAGGTCATGCTGAAATGCCTTTGTATCACGTCTCAGCTCCTCCGTACAGAGGAATAGTTTGAAATACCAACTTGCTTTTAGCTGTGTCCTTGAAAAAATTGTCAGCTCATATATTGGACCTTCAGATTTAAACAGAAGGTCCCTGCAAACTCATCTGTCAGTACGATACTGATACTGCTTCCTTTTAAAAGGTACAAAAATTATTTTTGGAGTCCTAAACACGCTGGCTACACTATTAGCTATATTATTCTAAGTACATTTTTGCCTTTTTATACATGTTAAATGAGCAGAGACAAATGTTAAAAGGACAATTATTCCTTGATGTTAAAATGTCTTTGACTCCATTCTGTTGGCGCCAGCGTAGTTAAGCCAGAGTAGTTACATTTATACAACCTGTTCTTCTGTGTTACCTATTTGCATCTGGCTGCGCTTTGCTCAGAAAATGCTTCTGCTTTTACAGTTACATTACTAACCAAGTTAATATTATAATTGATGCATTCAAATGTATCCAGTGTTTCAGCTGTAATTATGACCTCTGCTTTAGCAACTCTCCTAAAATTGCCATGACAAATTAATAAGAAAATTAATATGAAGAAAGCATTTTGGTTCTGGGCTGTTGGCACTTTTTTTTAGATGACGAGGGAAGGAAAGCATCCACTTCTTATGCTGGATAGTTCACTGCTTTCCTTCCTCCCTCCCTTCTCCCTCCCTCGCATTCTTCCCAGACTGTGCAGTGTTTTGAATGTACAGTCATATTTAGGAGGAAAAAGAAAAAAAGGTAATTGAAAATTTCTGTCCTGAACCCTTAAAATGTTGAAAGAGAAGGAGATTGTGTATGAACCCATGGGCCTGAAGAACCCGCAAACCGTGAACTCAGAATTCAAAAGGCCTGTTTTCTAAATTTAGGCTAAGAGCAGGCAACATACCAGAATCCTCTAAAGAAAAGCTGGTCCCACAACTATCCATATCAGGGGTCATAATCTAGTAGGGAGAGCACATAAGAAGGCATCATTACACCTAAGCCTCTGCCCTGATCACATCAGCTTCAATCCCAAACCCCGAATGTTAGTCTGACAGAAGCTGAGACTTAAGAGTTTAAAAGTACTTCTTGGGTCCCCAGTACCTGGTTAGTAATTACACGTGAAGCATTAGTATTAGCAGATGTGACTTTTGGAGTTATCGGAGTAATTACAACGTAATTCAATTTTATGCCCTCGTTTTTTCTTTCAGTATAACGGTTCTCGTCCAAGGGAGGAATGGGAAATGTGGCACCCGACTCTCATTGCAGAAGCCCTCTTTGCAATATCCAACATTTTAAGTTCCTTGCGTCTCATATCCCTGTTTACAGCAAATTCACACCTGGGACCCTTGCAGATTTCTCTGGGACGCATGCTGCTAGACATCCTTAAATTCCTTTTTATCTACTGTCTGGTGCTTCTGGCTTTTGCCAATGGACTGAACCAGCTTTATTTTTATTATGAGACCAGTGCCTCGGAGGAACCCAACAACTGCAAGGGGATCCGATGTGAGAAACAGAACAATGCCTTCTCCACGTAAGATGTCCTTTCCTTTCTGTTTTTAAGGTTGACTCCCACTGTCCCCTGTCCTACCTGCCTTTGCCTGTTGTCTGTCACTGCACAGAAAGTGCCTTTATTTATTCATTTGAAAATACCCAGTGAGCTGGTTGCCTATGCAGGAAGGGTGTGAGTTAACTGGGGCAGACATTCTGCTGAGCTTTGCTGTCAGAAAGACTCTTACTTAGGTCTGGAAGGAGACAATCGTTTTAGTTCTGGACCAAAGAATCTCTCTACATGATCCTGCTACTTAAATTTTATTTTGGCTTCAATTTCAGTATATTTGAGAAAGCAAGTATCCTTTTGCCGTAATAATTTTTTTGTCTGATTCGGGAGGAAAAGAGGGGAAGCTAAACAAAATGTAGAAAACAAGGGATGAACCTGTGAAAAAAAGGTATTAATAAATAATGTGACACAGCAACAACAACAACAATCTCACCTAAGCCATTTTTATGCATAGATAACGTTGCAGGCTTCTCTGATTTCCTTGCAGTGGGGTAAGACTAAAATCCCAGCGAAATCCTTTTTGCTGGAAATGCTGGTACTTTAACTGAGATGTTGGCATGGAAATTGCTGTGGTGACAGCTGGCAGGGTTGAAAGAGATAGCACATGCTGAAAAATAACATGAATTGTCTTTCTGATGTATTTGTTTTAATTACTAATAGTGGAAATAATTATAATAATCAGCCCCCACCCAATTGTTCTTGCTGCTTGCACAGTACTTAAAACACAATGGGAAGAGAAATAAATAAAGCACGGTCTAGAAAAAGGCCTACGCCCTGCAAACAAGCAAAACAAAACTGTTGTCCACCACTTCATGCTAAATTGAATAAAACTTTTCATAATGCCCAGTAATTCTCCACCCTTCCTCAGCTGAAGGCTTGAGGTTAGGAAAGGATTTGTGGCATATTTGCCCTGTTACCAAAAGCAGATGATGGCTGAGGCCACGTAACTAGGTTGGAAGAGAAAAGGCTCCAACATTGTCCTGTGGGCTCCTTCCTTAAAAGAAGTGGGGGATTTTCATGGGATAGAGTCCAGCCTTACAAGACCATCGTGACCTGGTAGGCCAGACGTGCTGCTGTTTTCCACTGCAGAGCAGGAACACCACAGGCTCAATTAATTCTTGTTAAACCCATACATATCTGAAAGAAGTGAATGGAACTGCACTGTGCTAAGGAAAACCAGAATTAAAGACTTCAGTCTTTGTTCTATTTTAATGGCTTCGCATGCCCCAGAAATGTGTTGTGCTGCCCTTGCAAAGGAATTAAATAACAAATACTATTCCTTGATCTATGTCCCTATTGATGCAGCAGCCAGAGGGGGAAATGTTCGGCAAGCACCGTGTTTGTTAAGTGGCAACTCTTAGCTCAGCAAGGGTCAAAATCAGAAAGTTCAGGACTAGAGCCTGCCTTTCCCTGGAGCCGCAGTGAACAGATACATTCAGTTCTGCATTCTGGTTTGGAGCTGTCTCCATTGCAAACCAGATTTCACTGTCAGCAGGTTACTGGAAAAAACAGCAGCAGAATTTGACTAAAGAAAAAGAGCGTCAGGGCAGCAGGAAAAAAAAAAAAAAGATCCTCAGGTCTGCAAGATCGTGTAGTATCTTGGGAACTAGAAATGATACAGAACAGCTTAACAGAAAGTGTGCAGATCAACTTAAATACGGACCACAATTTCTCCCACCCTAACATTCAGTTTAAACCCCCCACCAAGGAGAATGTGGCACAGAAAGGAAATTGAGGGGGCTCAGCCTTTATGGCAGAGGCTTGTTTAAAACAAAATCGCAGCGGGAGGGGATCCATTAGGACTGAGGTCTCCTGGCAGGGGACAGAATGCTCTGCAGTTACTTTTTGTTTGAGACTTGCTTAAGAAATTTATTTAACGTGTTCTTAAAAGTTGAAATAGTTGTTATTAACACCCCCAGTACAAGCTGACATTTGGCCCTCGAGCAGAGGCACAGCATGGGTGACTGGCTAAGAACGAGCAACCTGCAAAAGGGAAAATTATATCGTTGGGCCGGGGAGCGCAAGCCTGGCTGGAGTGAATTCAAGTCAGAGCTGGTGTTACTGCAAGTTTGCTTGTAGTTTATCCCAAATGAAAGAATAAATGTAAAGAGCTTTCAATCAGTACCCTTTGATTCCTCCCAGCATTTCTAGGCAGTCACACAAGAAGATCTAATTTTGTAAGAGAAGAAAAAGCAGGACGCCACTCGTGTTTGTACAGCTTGTTTAAAATGTGACACCTATTTACTGGCGCATTATTTCCTATTACTCCCAAAGGATGGGTTTAATATTTTCTTGGTGAGGAAATTTTCTGCATCGCAAACACAGATCATGGAAAAGTAATATTCCTTTGTGACAGCAATGAGGTGAAGTCATGAATAATTTAAGGTTTTATGCTTTGGCCTCACCATCGCTTAGAAATCAGAGCGTCTACTGCTTAGGCAGACAATTTCAAAGTCTGTTTATTGCTGTGGTTCCGGCAACTGAAGGAAGGAGAAGAAAGAGAGGAAGAGGAGGAAGGGGTGGAGGAAGTCACACCTTACTGCCTGCTGTGTCATTCTCGCCGGACGGTCACGCTGACCACTGGGGCCATTTCTCCCCGGACTGCAGGAGGTCAGGAGAGTTCCTGTGGAGAGCGGTGGAGCTTTGAGATTTCTCCTGTTTGCTTAGGATCCAGAATATACTCGTCAGGAAGGGGGTAGTCTCTCAATTACAATTTCCAAAATTCTTTTTTTAAAGCTGCTCCTCCGAAGTACTGTGAGCCCCACCTGAAACACTTACTGTGAAAAGAGTTTGTGGTTCTGGCCTGAGGAAAGAGTAACTAAGCCTTACTTCTAGGCAAAGTTGCAGAAACCAGTTGCTGTCTTTTTCAAGGGGGACTACATGTCCACATGTAAATATGCTGGCCTTAGTCTGGGCCCAAATTACACTCTGGGTTTATACCGTGAATTCAGAGCAATGCACTGATCACTTCTAAGACTGATTTCAGTTTCATGACGGGAACCTCTGTCTCCCCTGAGTGTACAGCCTAATCAGTATTGTTACTACTAATAGTTAAAGTAAGTTAAAAGCTAGCTAGCACTCCACCATTTTTAGTAGAAGAATGCTTAGCATTCTTTGGTTAATCCTTATTTTACCACCTCCCTTATTTAATAAATATAACAGCCTGACTTTTGGGAGAAAGGATTTTTGCTTTAAAGAGTCTATCATTTTGGCCAGTGAAAAACGTAAGACATGTCCACAAAATATAAAGAAACTAAATCCCCATATAAACCCTGGGGGTACATGTGGAACAGAGGCCCGGAGAAGCCAGGATTCCTGGTATGCCAAGTAAAGTACCTTAATTATTTGTATTGATTTTTCAAGTAGGAGCATTTGAAAAGATCTACTGACCTCAGGCCAAAATGGAAAGTCTTACACAGGCATATAAATGTCATTTTTTGATGATATAAATGCCATATTTTGGAAAGCCAAAACAAAGATGCCCAAATAAAGCAATTATTTAGATTGCTGATTATGTATTTGACGTGATTGCGAAAGGTCACTTGTCTCTGGCTGAAGCAAATAGAGACCTGGGATGATCTCATCAGCTGTAAAGCACAGTGAGGTCAGGTCTAGTTCATCTTGGAAGGAAGACTTCGAACGAAGAAAACCTCTCCAGCTGAATTAACTCGATGACTCTCTCAGATGAGTTATTACTGATCAATTGTTGCAGCATTGAGGGCACTGCACTGTGGTGGGTGGAAGCTGCTGCACGAACAAGCCATGGCGACCAGCCGTTTGGGCCACGTCCATTGCTAACAGGCAGGGTCTTAGCACACAAAGTAATTGCAAACTCTCGGCCTGTGTTAGAGCAAAAGGTGCAAGCAGACGTGATTTCTCACATCTCCTACCTCGTTGTTGTGCACTATTTAACTACTACGGTCATGCTGTACTTGGGGAGGGTCTCCTGAGCATTTAGTCTGCGGACATGTTAATGATGCAGGCACTGATTAAACCAGAGAGTTTATATCTATAGATAACATGGCAGTTTTAAGTAGAGGGAATATATTGTGGCTGTTCTTTGCATAGAGTGGCAAAGGGAACCTTGGGTTCCTTCAGGGCAGTTGGGTTCATTGCATCTCACAAGGATGTGCACAGGGCTCTTGGGCAGGTAGCAAATGTTGATGTGACGCAACTCTCACATGCATTGACCAAAGGATCACTGTGGCTGGAGTGCAGGCTGCCTCCCGGGAGGAATAAATGGCTGAACTGAGCAGCCACTCTGTGGCGTCCCATTCTCCCAATATCTGTGTGTTCCCCCCCTCTTGAAACATTGCCTGAACCAGGCATTGTTTTCCTTTCCCCAGTGTCAGGCAGGCAAG
>NW_009258770.1:370024-426712 GCF_000687185.1 Egretta garzetta | reverse complement strand
TGCTGAACCTCTACGTCACCAATGTGAAAGCCAGACACGAGTTCACAGAATTTGTTGGGGCCACTATGTTTGGGACCTACAACGTCATCTCCCTTGTTGTGCTGCTGAACATGCTCATAGCCATGATGAACAACTCCTACCAGCTCATTGCCGTAAGTTACCTCATTCTCTCTCTTCTTGCTTTTATTTTTCTCTGTGTGCCTCATCTGTTTGGCTTCTAGCAAGTGTGTGCTTCTGGTATGCTGGAGACTGCTGCCCCCAGTTTTTGACAGCAGATAGTTGGGATTTCTACTCACTAGCCTGAATCATGCTTGCGGAGGAGGTTTTGCTCTGTTTGTAATGCTTCTTAGCTGGAAAAGGCTTATCAGCTGTGATCTGCCCTTGCCTTCTCCTGTAGAGTAACCTCACTGATCACCGTTGTCATTAGCAGCTGATGTACTTCGCAGCAGAGAGGGTATATAAAGGGAAGCCTTCCCACTGCTTCCTGATGTTTGGTTTTAACTTGGGGAGTGGGTGTTGTATTTTTTTTTCTCCCCCTCTCTCCTATTACTATTTTCTCATTTGAAATCATGTGTGTCAGGAGCCCAGTCCTGTAATTTCTTATTCCACAGTCTTCCCACTGAAATTAGATCATTTCCATCTGTAACACCAGCCACTCTCCTGGCAGCTGACTCTGCAGACCCATAATCTCAGATTCCTGTGTAACCTCAGTGCAGGATGGATCTGAGCTGAGGCAGCTCAGGGCTGCCAGTTGGCTGTGGAGCCAGTTTAAACTTAACTTTATCTTCATTTGAATGTTCAAAACTGGTCTCTCTACTGTAATCTCATTCTGTGTACCTAAAAGCCAATCTGTACATTGATGATTAAATCTGTCAACAGATTGAAAACTAAAGCAGCATGGCTCTGCATTTTAAGGCTCTTCAAGGTAAACTACAGAAAAACGGTACTAAAGGAAGCTAAATCTTGCACGCACCGTACTTTGGGTAAACCAGCGGGCACTTACTTTCCAGTTCTGATGCCTAACGTGATAGCACGATAGGTTTAGAGATAGTGAGGTGATGAAGTGTTATGTCATCTGTGAACAGAAACAGAAGTTAGGAAAGTCACTTGTGTCCTCAGCTGGTCACTCAGAAGTACAGGCAGAATAGAGATTTCCTTCTCTGCTTTGGATGCCTCTTGGATTTCCTCTAGAAGATAGAGGATAAAATGGAGACAAAGAGAACCAGCACCAGCTCTCCTACTATTTCCATTCCCAGCTTCCTGGACCAATCTCTGGGGAAATGTATGGGTGAGCTCCTTTTCTGGCCAAAGCGCACAGAGAGCATGGAGTTGTCTGCTTGAACAGGTCCCGCAACTGCTGGTAATCGTCTGCTGATTCAAGTGACTCCTAAATTTAGTTACTAGTTATACTGAGCAGAGACCCAGTCAAATCGGTGATACTTTTGGACATCTGATCTTTATCACGTTAAAAAGTATGAGAAAAACTGGACCATTGACCTTCCAAATGAGCAGAAAAGCAGCTTATCACAAAGGCTTTATCAGTCTGTTTCAATGCTTTAAGTGCTTTCTCTTTCTTCAGTGCTGCTCCTCACATTCCAGGGAGACTGGAATGAGGGGCAGAAAACAAAGATACTCTCCTTGGCCATTTTCTCCCTTCCTTTATTGTCATCAAATAGGCTTGTCACTGACACAAAGCCCAAACCTAAGATTGGCATAAGAATAGCAGTATTTGCTATTCACTGGAATACAAACCACTCATCATTCTTTTCCCTGAATAATTTGAGTGATGCAATGACACATTACAAACCATCCCACATGACTTAGAGAGACCCATCATAACAATTAACTGACATGAATGGTCCAGAGCAGGCTGTTGTATTAATCTTTTTGTATATGGAGCAGTTGGGAACAGTGAATTGCTCCATCCGAAAGTATGCTTGTGAGAGACCTGAGGGTAAAGGACGGAACTCACCAGATAACCTAGGCTTAACACACAATTCCGCGTGCAGCGCAAGCCCCCTACTTGGAAGAATGACAGTGAAGATGCTACAGGAAACTTCACTTAGCTGTCACATTGCAGTTGTGCTGAGGGCAGTGACGTTTCTTGGGAAGGCAGGAGGCAGTCACTTCCAGCCTCTTCTCGCACAGTGCATGCAGCTTGTTTTTTGAAGCTAATATTTCTGCGTGCTCACAGCATTCTCTCAGGGACAAGTTTTCTTCATCTGTCTTCTAAGGGCAAACATCAATTAATCTATTCCCTGAAGAAAACAAACTCATTAATAAATGTTGAGCTTTACAACTCTGGGTCATTTTTTAACATCCTGTAATCAGGTCTACCCCTTTCTGAATCGCAGTAGACTGGTTGCTAGACTGGGCATTTCTTCCTCCTGGTACTTATATTACATTGAATACACATGAATGACAGCATTCCAGGGAGGGAGGAAGGGAGAGGACCAAGAAGCCCTCGGAGTGGGGTAGAGGTCTTCTTCTCAAATACATCACTAAGAAATCTTGTGCCATGTGCATTTCTCTCTGCAGAGAAATAAAATGAGTTAGCCATCACGGACGAGAGTGCATCTCTGCTAGTTGATTTCCCTGCAGTGGAGTGGTCAGGACATCTTAATTAATTCCACTTGTTAATGAGCCAGTGGCAGCGCTGCAATGCAAACAGTCTTTCTTTCCCTCCTTTCTTCCGGGGACAAATACGTTAATGCATTTGCAGCAATTATTCTCCAGGTTAGCTTTTCTCCATTGTCTCATATATACATGAATTTCTGCTGTGAGATTAGAGAAAGGAGAATCTAAGCTGCTCTTCGTTGTGTCTCCCCGGTATGGGGGTTAGGGCTTGGTAGTTAATTAAGCACTGTAGGCACACAGCATGAAACCACAGGGTATCTGTGGAAGAGCAAGGCAAGCAAAGAGTAAAATCTCCACACAGCTTTGAGCGATTCCTGACTCACGGAAGGAAGAATTTTTCTGCCATAATTTTGTCGTTTTTTTACTAAGCTATTTCAGACTTCAATAAATACATTTTTCTGGGGGTACCCTGAAGCAGTTTCAATATTGATTTTTTTCATACAGCCCATTTTTCTCTTTTGCCAAACCACTGTCAAGAGCTGGTTATGGGAGACACTATGTTTTACCAACAAAACGAACAAAACCCAAACGCACACCCAAATTCCCATGTGCTTTGCGCTATTCCGATATGTGAAGATCAGAATGTTCTCTACAAGCAGCACAGAACGCAATTGGATGTTATGCACTGCCAGGTCTCTCATCTCAATACCTCCCCAGACGTGACAGAAATACCATCACCTGAAGAATAGAAGAGGAATATGTCACGATGACAAGAGGAAGGACAATGGAACTTATCCGAGAGTAGCCAGGCGACTCCATCATTCGTAAGTGGCAGAAAGTAACAGAGTGGGTAATGAGGACACTTCATGTGCTAGGCTATTTCTCACCGGATTGCCACTTGGCTGCATCTGAAGTTACACAATCCTTCTGCCCGTGTGTAGGTTTTTCAAAAACAACGTGATAGTGGGTGGTCCTAGGGTGCAGGGACATTTTGGCCTTTCTGGTGCCCTAGGTTGCACGTACATTTTGCAGGGAATTAACAATCTACGCATATTTTGTGAAAGCATGTTCATCATGGACACATCCATGATATTCTGGGAAGTCATGCAGGAATTAGTCACTGGAACTGTACCAAGAGTTCTGACTCTGCAGCCGCAGGAGCAATGGGAAGCAAGATCGATGGGAGAACAGCAACTAAGACCCATCTGCGGGAGGAAAACCATAGGGCTGTGACCTCGTAATCTGAGTTCCAGGTGAGTTAGAGTGATAAGTGGCACACAACAGCACTGTGGCACTAGGCATCCCACTGACATATTAAGGAGAGATGTAAGCACTTGCAGCTTTCAGATGTTTTAGGGAAGTACAACGATGCTTAATACCTCAGGGACAGCATCAAACCAAAGTAGGTCTGAGAAAAATTACCTCTAACTGCTGTGCATGTAAGTGAAGGTGTTAGAGCTTCAAGTGTGTAATGCATGGTGTATGATGTTGGAATAACAACTTAACTCTAGCACTATGTATTAATTTAGGAAATTGTGTTGTGTATTGTATTTTGTATCTTCCTGTTGATTTGTCTGTCTTGTTATTTCAAGCTAGTTCATCTCAGACAGCTGTTACTGCAAAAGCCCGCTGCAAGTTTGATTTTTTTAAGTGTATCTCTGTGAGTAGAGCATATGACCAAATTGAAACATAGCTGCCAGTGTTCAGACTGGAGAAACTGGGGCATTGGACAGCAAACTAGGAGTGCAGTTTTAAATGATGGAATGAAATAGAGTGGATTAGCACATATTGTGGAGGACAAGAATGAAAATGATAAATATTTTGCATAGCAAAACAAAAGCTGTAGAGTAAACAGAAACAGTTGGTATGCGCGGCTAAAAACAAGTGATCACTTAACAGGAAATTTTGACTTTAAGTGTAGGGATGTTGTGCATGGAATTTTCTCAGTTTTTGCAGACTAGAGTGTTTAAAAATTAAAGCACAGAGGAATATAAAGATTCTTCAGCTCCCTATTACATTGTTTCCAAGACGACTTTGGATTTCCCCCAGAAAGTAGGATCAAACTTTTCTTGATCTACAAAGAACAAGAATTCCTCTAGTTTTCTGCGCCAGCTGAACTCCCTTGGCACCATGGCAGTAATTGCTACCCAGTTTAATTCACAAGAGCAGCAGAAAATCTCTCCCCCACTGTGATCTGTGACCCTTAGGACTGTCAAAAAATGCTGCACCTCCTCTGCTCGCGTGACCTGCACAGTTATTACTCGGTGGTTTTGGTAAGGAAGAACTTTACAAATCAAATTTACGAAACTTACTTCAAGATATGCAGCTGGACAGTCCCTGCATGTGGCAGGTTTTGGGGTGGTAGATTGTCCCCCTATAGAGGTAAGACCGGCTCCAAAGCCTGGACTCAAATCTGAGCTATTGAGAAGCATCAGGAAATGTTCATCTCACGGCCCCATTTCAGAACCATTAATTTGAATTTCTTAGGAAAAATTGAGATGTGTTTATTTTTTAACTCTGTCATACAACAGGAAATGCAATTATGCTCTTGTTATACTCTTGTTGCCAACATGAGCTGGGATTAATGTCTCTTAAAGCTTTTTATGGTGTAGCAAAACAACTAGGCTCTAGGAAGAGGACTAAATGGCTCTTTGGTTTGCCCCCCAGTGTTATGGCCCTCAGGGGCTCCAGCTGACCAGCATGCCCATCCTGCTGGTCACTGCCCATGTGCAGACCCCCCCGTGTTCTGGGTGCAGGTAATACACTCAAGTCTTTTCTTCATTCTACAATGCAATTGTAATTACCCAAATCTCAATTACTGCGCTCCCAAAACTCATCTGTGTCATCAGTAATAATTAACTGAAATCACAAATTCTCCTGAACTTACTCAGTGCCTTTTGTGACATTTGAACAGGCAGATTTCTGTTGCATTTCCCCACGGAGTGTGATAGATGTGAAGAAATGCTGGGCCCCTGCTCTCTAGTTCCCTCCTGGGTAGCTGTAGCACGCCTTTAGAGGAGTGGGATTGATTCCCAAGGCTGGGTGCTCTCTCTGGAGCTTGTGACTGGGGGACTCCCAGCAGATTTTTATTTGAAAGTGAAGGGAAATACGTTGCAGAGGTGATGTGCTACCATACAGCCAGAGGCCTGTGTGTGGAATTAGCCCTGGAGCCTTGCTTTAGACTGGCAGACAGCTTAATTGCTTTTTGTTAGCAAGCTAAAGTATTCATTTGAAGGTGTAGAACTGTTTGTCTTTTTGCTGGCTTTGGCCTAATTACATATAACCCATGGACTTGAATCAAGTTGTTAATATTCATCTGGTGTTTGCAGAGCCTCTAAATGGAAGCACTTGATGTGCTCTGACTTCATATGCTGCATCTTTCTTCTGTCGTTAGACTAGACAAAGCTAATTCTCTGTCCCAGGGCCCAATCCTGCAAACCCCTGCTCATACGAGTATCATCAGCAGGATCAGGAGGTTAATCCCTTCTGTTGTTTTTAATCTTTGGAAACCCAGATATTTTTCTGACCCTGTGTACCAGGAACTGCCCTCAGGATGAGGGAACAGAACAGAGCTGGCAGATCTTTAAGAATGCTTTCCATAGAGCGCAAGAGCTCTTGATCCCCAGGTGTAAGAAATCAGGCAAGGAAGGCAGGAGGCCGTCACGGCTGAGTCGAGACCCGCTGGTCAGACTAAAGGGCAAGAAGGAATGCACAGGCAGTGGAAGCCGGGACGCGTATCCTGGGAAGAGCATAGGGATGCCAGCTGGGTGTGTAGGGATGGGGTCAGGAAGGCCAAGGCACGGATGGAGCTGAACTTGGCAAGGGATGCAAAGAATAATAAGAAGGGCTTCTACAGGTACGTCAGCCAGAAAAGGGAGGTCAAAGAGAGCGTGTCCCCCCCATGGGCAAGACTGGCAAACTGGTAACAGCAGATGAGAAGGCAGCTGAGGTACTCAAGAGCATTTTTGCCTCAGTCTTCACTGGCAGCTTCTCTTCCCCCACCTCTCAAGCAGATGGACCACAAGGCAGGGACTGGGAGAGCAAAGGCCCAGATGGAGATCAGTGATGAGTGGTGTCCCTCAGGGGTCCATACTGGGACCAGTACTATTTAGTATCTTCATCAACAACAGACACTGGGATCGAGTGCACCCTCAACAAGTTTGCAGATGACACCAAGCTGAGTGGTGCAGTTGACACGCTGCTCCTCTCCTTCCTGGGTACAGGCTGGGGGATGAAGGGATGGACAGCAGCCCTGCGGAGAAGGACTGGGGGTACTGGTGGGTGAAAAGCTGGACATGAGCCAGCCACGTGCGCTGGCAGCCCAGAAGGCCAACCATGCCCTGGGCTGCATCCCCAGCAGCATGGCCAGTGGGGCGAGGGGGGGGATTCTGCCCCTCTGCTCCGCTCTGGTGAAACTCCCCCTGCAGCGCTGTGGCCAGCTCGGGGGGCCCCAGCCCAGGGAAGGCACGGATCTGTTGGAGTGGGTCCAGAGGAGGCCACCAAAATGATCCGAGGACTGGAGTAACTCTCTTACGAGGACAGGCTGAGAGTTGGGGTTGTTCAGCCTGGAGAAGGCTCCGGGGAGACCTTACTGCAGCCTTCCAGTACCTAAAGGGGGCCTATAGGAAAGATGGGGACGGACTTTTTAGCAGGGCCTGTTGTGATGGGACAAGGGGCAATTGTTTTAAACTAGAAGAGGGTAGATTCAGGCTAGATCTAAGGAAGACGTTTTTTATGAGGAGGATGGTGAAACACTGGCACAGGTCGCCCAGAGAGGTGGTGGATGCCCCATCCCTGGAAACGTGTAAGGTTGGGCTGGACGGGGCTCTGAGCAACCTGCTCCAGGTGGAGATGTCCCTGCTCATTGCAGGGGGGCTGGACTAGGTGGCCTTTAAAGGTCCCTTCTAACCCAAACCATTCTGTGATTCTATGATACCACCAGCGCCAAACCACTCCAGGGCTTATTCAGAGAAGCAGAAACGTTAGATTTAAGTAAAAAACAAGATGAGCTTCCAATCTGTAGATGACCCGTAGCTGATTTCAAATATTACAGGGAAGTTGCTGGCATATAAACCAGGTTGTTTCTGTTTTCTTTGGTGTAGTTAACACACCAGTGCCCCACATGACAGGTCAATAATTCTCTGCCTGTTACATGCGAAGCAGCGCAGCAAGGTTTGCTCTTGCTACATGATAGAAGTTGAAGTATCCAGATGGAACCACGTAGGTCGCAGCCCCCTGCATTATCCCATCTTTTATTTAGGCCTGACAAGCTCAATTAGCATTATCTTGTGCTTCTGCATTGAGGGGACTTTTGTTAAAAAGGCAGAAGAAAAGAGGAAAAGTGAAAGATAAAGGAAAAACATTACTGAGGGAAAAGGAATGAAAAACTAAAAGGGATTTATCTGGGAAGAGCTTTCACCTGATACCGAGCAATGGGAACAGCTATATTAAGAATCCTCTGAAACGTGACTTTTTAGATGCCAGTGCTTCACAGATTTCCTTTTCAACACGCTGCATTCCAGCAAATAAGTTGATGCTGACTATAGAGGTGAAACGGGATATACAAAACTCCCTCCGATTAAACGGGAAGGTGTCTAACAGCCTGGATGCTGTGCTGCGGCTCCTTGTCTGCGTTTCTGTTCCCCGGGCCGGTCCCCTGCAGCTCCTCAGCTGCAGACCCTGCTCTCAGAGTCTGGGGAAGAAACAGGGGCTTTGCCTCCTGGATCCGTGCTATCAATCCGTGCTGTGTGCATGGCTCAAGAATCACTTAGAGACTTGAGCTACCTCATATTTTTAATGGTTCCCTTTCTTTTGGCTTAAGGATATATTTCAGCGATCAGGATGTTTAGCGAGGATTTTTCATTTTTGAGCAGTTTTTCAATTTTTGGCAGCTAAGCTCATGCACTGCATTTAAGTAACTACGCAAGAAGATGGCTTTGCAGAGGTGTCGGGCACCTGCTTCTCCCAGTGGTGCTATGACCTTTACAGACTGGGTAAAAGACATAGTCCAGCTCCGCTCCTTCACTGGGGAAAGGCAGTTTATGCCCAGTCATAAAAGAGAAAAATACGAAAGCATTTGGTACAGGTGTACATGGTTTCATTGCTTAACTATGGGAGTTTGGGAATGAGCATTTTATTCTTTCGGTTACTTGAGGAAGGGCTATCAGGGCTGGGTCTACATGTGCATAAAAAGGTTGTAAAGCCTAAGGAGAGTGAGGCTGAGAGCTTTGATTCAGGGAAAATCTGGCAACACATGAAAACAGTTCCCGGGATCAGACCAGTAATTAATTTACTGTGTTATTACCCTTCTGGTCAGCTCAATGCGGCCAGATATTCTGGTAAACATTTTTGTAGCATAGGAGTCAGTGGCAAAGAACATCAAATGTGCTTTCTGATTAGTTATAATCAGAGTTCAGATCTAAAAGTTACAAATGGCCCTAAATAACGCGTTAAGGAAATTGTTAAACCTTTAAATACCTTTGTCGCGGCTGACATTGCATTTCGCAGCTGAAATCACATCCTTATAATGGCACAGACTGGGTCCTGGGATCCAAAATTCACATGTGGATCCAAACTGGGATTTTTTTCTTCTTGGGACTGATTTCTCTTCAGAAAAAAAAAAAAGAATAAATTAAATAAAGGGGAATACAGAGAAGTACTGATTCTCCTTGGTATCTGGCTCCCACCAGTCTAACAATAAATTTCAAGATGTTTCTTCTTCCTTGGAAGACTCAAATCCCAGGCTGACCAGCTATGCAGAAAAAAAAAAAATCAAAGATAATATTCTGGAAATAGCACAAGTAGGAACGAGGCAGAATTATTTTTTTTTGTCATGGTACTAACAGATTCATCATCACTCAAGCACTTTGGATTAGACTTACCTTCTCAGCCCACCATTTCTCTACAGGCATGTGTAAATTACTTGATTTTGACCTGGCTGGAGGTAGTTAACATTATCAGCACAGATGCACCTTATCTCTCTGACTTTCAGCATGAAAAGAGGCTCTTAGGAGGCAGCAATAAAGGATGGAGACCGGTGGCAGGAAGAACAAAGCCTTAGCGATCTCTCTCTCATTGTTTCTTCCTGCTAAGGCTTTTTCTGAGAACTATTTGCCTGCATGACCTTCCTACTGCTCTGATTTATTTGACTATTAAAATAAAAACTGAACTTTGCTGGAATATGACCAAAGGAAAAAAAAGGTGTCAGTTCAAATAATTTCACTGCAGCAATCCACAGTTCTCTGTGTTTTCTCAAATATTATATTCCCTGGCCTTCTCATTAGTTATCGTTGTTTCCATCCAATACGCTGGTGGGAGATGAAAGGTAATTGATATATATAACCTAAATACATTGTGGAATGTAGCACATTGCATGCTATAATAAAATTTTTTAATTATGAATATATTCTGCGCATGGAAGATATAAATAGCAGAGATGCTAAAGCATGCATTTTCCAAGTACAAACAAACTGATTCCCCAGAGCTGGGAAAATCAGCCAGCTTTTAGCATGGGGGTCCATTCTGGGGAAGCGATGGCCAGCGCCGCAGCTCAGCCGATAGGTCTTGCTGTGCTGTCGCCCCGGAGCGAATGCCGTGCTCTTCGCTTGACCTTGTGTATTCAGAAACCATTAGCAGTTTTCTTTTCCATTGCAACCAGTGACCTACCCCATTTCCATAATTTCTGAGCCTCTTTGGCTATGCTCCGAAGATGCAGTCCTTTACCCATCCTGTTATAGAACGCAGCCACCATGCCGTGTATCTTCTTGACGCTGAACTGGCCATTCCCTTGATCTGTTTGAAGCAATGGACCCCAGACACTGCAAAATTAAAACTTTTCCCAGCCTCCTCTGTTACAGAGTGTTCTCTTATGGGCTCTACCACGACGGGGATCTTCATCCAGCTTTCAAGTTTTCAAGGCTCGCAATCCCACTGATGGCTCATCTGAAATGTCTGCTATGTCAAAATTTAGATTTTGGGGTTTTTCTCCCTTGTGCTCTGTTTGATTTCCTCACCTAAGGGCCTTGCTGCCTTCTGCCTTTAACCAGGTAAGGCAGGCTCTTTTCTGAAATCTTTACCTGTATCCTGGCCCAAGAATTCACTTTTCCTGTATCCCAGTGCTGGTATTTACTTACGAGTATTTCTTCAGGACCTGCCTATGCTTCCTGAACGTCCTTTTCTGTGCTGCAGCAGACAACACCCCGCATTCCCAGCTGAGCTGCTGCTCCCCGGGGAGCAGCTCTCCCTTCCCGCCCCACACACCCTGCCCTTCCCTTCCCCATTCGGCTGCCTTGCGCGCTCAGGCATGGGGTTTGCTCTGCAGCTCTCCGAGGGTTTTCCCTCACATCTGGGCACTCCTTCACTTCGTATGTGCTGGTTTGTGTCATGGGCTCGTCCTACCCAGGGCATCGCCCCACGCTCCTCTTCAAAGCCATGCATGGTTGGCATGGGGGCCCTGCATCTTCCCTGGCACAAGCCTCTGGCTGCTGGTCAGGACTCTGTCCGCTTTACCCAGTGCAGAGTGTGATTTTGTGCTAGACGGTACTTTCATCTCTTCTCTGGCTGTTCTAATTGCTTTTTCTAATGCTAGAATGTCCTCCTTTAGTAATTCTTGTATTATTTTTGAGATTGATCCTATTAAGTTCTTATCCTTCAGTATGTCATCCCCAGCTTTGAAAGCAAAGACATTTGTTGTCAGCTGCAGCTGAATTACCTATGCATTAATTGCCTTTGTAGGTCCCTGATTTTTCTCATAGACTTTTTTTCTTCCTATGACGTTTTTTTCTTTGAAAAATATTAAGCGTCATTTACCTCAAATAGCCTGCTTGGATTTTTGCTGCTTGCTTCTCCGAGCTCGTCATTAAACCCCCAAGCTCTGCTGATGTTATTACCAGTTTGCCCAACACATATAACAAAATTAACAGCTTTGAAACTGCACAGGAGTTGTCTGTGTTGGGTTCTGTAAAGATTAACTTCCTCCCGATCCTCTTTCTGCAATGCTTTCTGTTCAGGGGACACGGGGGTGTATTTCTTCTGCTAGCCTGCTTGAAAGCCATTGCTGATATATTTTCTGTGCTGTTTTCTGCTCGGGGTTTAGCAAAGAGCAATAAAGAGGCAGGTGAGATAGAAATACACTAAATAGAGTTTAATGACTTCTCCTGCACTTCACAGCGCAGCTAATTATACAGCAAAAAAGCACCTTTGAAGTTCCCGTGCATCTCGGGCAACAAGGCTCCCTTACTCACCAGGCTGCAAAGAAGCTGTGTCAGCGAGCACCTTCTAAAGGTGAACGCCGCGCCTCCTCCTTCCTTCCTTCCTAGAGGAAAGTACCACGGCTCAGGTGCTTCCGAACCTTGGGGGGCTGCTGCTGGCTCCTCCTGGGACAGCAGCAGAGAGCAGCCCTGCTGCTCCTGATGCAGAAATCACACTGGCTTCTGCCAGCATTCCCAGCACAACAGGAAAGCTTCTCGTGCCTCCTTCCGAGGCACTCAGCCACAGCCAGCCAGCCAGCCAGCCAGGTCCTGTGGGTATTGTCACAGCCATCTATATCTGCATCTGACAGGCAGCAGCCTGATTTCCAGCTTAGCCCGCCGACTGTTGTGTAATAAAACACAAGAAAGGCACACACAGCCCTTTTGGTGCCAGCTAGAAAAGCGCTAGATAATCTTTATATGTTATCTTTATACCTTATCCTTTCCTAAGGGGCGTGGGGAAAATTTGCATCCCAGGCTCACACTTCTTCCCTCGTGTTAGAGGAGGGGGCAGAAGCCCCTGTGCCCCTTTGTGTAGCATAGAGGAGCTGAAGTAACTCGCTGCCTTGTGATTGTTTTACAGTTTGAAGATCTCGGAGCGCCTGGCTGCCCGGCGTCACCGTCACCTCAGCGTTACGTTTTAGCTGAGCGTTTGTACCAGGCTCTACACCGTCCTAATCCAGAGCTAACCCACAGCGTGCAACAGCAGGGCGCAGGGGGCTGCCGTACCGCGTTTCAGCCTATCTGAGCTAATGTAAACTCAGGGCTATCCTAGTGCTTTCAGGGATGCTGATTCAAGAGTCACAGGAGTGCACTCCCAATTTGCCGCAGGCTTCCCACGGGACAGCCCTGTGCCTCAGCTCCGATGCGCTAAGTCAGAAGTCACAGCGTTTTCCTCCACGAGCTTTCCAGCCACAAAGGGAGCTGAAATACAAAACACTTGAAGAGGTGGAGGAACCTAACGGCCACGGCAGCCATCTCGTAAGAGAGCTGGAACAGCCTTCCACTGCCAGGGCTCTGCTGGCCGGGTCGGTACCAGCTGAGAAGCTGGCCATTACTTGGCAAAGTGTGATCTAAACCATATGGCCCAGCAAGGAGATGGTGATGGAAATCTTTATAAAAAACATTTCACAAAATGTAAACAACAGATTTTCTACACAGAGATAAAGATGGAGATTAATGCTTGAATTATCCTGGATAATTAGTGTAGCAGGTAATTATTGAAAATCTGACACATCTGTGAATACATCACTTTGACTGAATTAGAAAACCCTTGCAACTGCTACAGTAAGATGGCTTCAGCAATCCCACGGGGAAATCTGTATGGGAGATTAATTCTCACTTCAAATGGCAGAGATTTGCAAGAGGATTATGTGGCCACTATGACACATTTGCATTGTGATAGTAAGTGATAGTGGGTTTTTTTTTTTTCCTCATAGAGAAGCCAAGTGCTGGTTTCTTTGAGTTCACGGTGTTCTTTGAGCTTGAGGGCTCAGCCCTCTTAGAAGTAGAGTGTTTTATAGCTGAAATGACAAGCAGTGCTTGAAAGAAAATGGTGACAAGAACAAGGGCAAGAGCAACAGGAGCTCAAAGGGAGGACAGTGAAGTCCAAACTTGGATTTAAATTCCTAAAGCAACAAGGTCAGCCTTGCAAAGCTAGTGGATACATTTCTTTAGCTTATTATAAATGTTACCAAAAAGTTGTCATCTAAGAACACTGTCCGAGGCGGTGCAGGTCTGCGAGGATCCCATCCTCGCTGCGCAGGGGGTCTGCTCGAAGCCCCTTGCCACGGGGCACAACCTTGCACTGCCGAGCTCCCCTCGGCACCTGCCCTCTGCCAGCGCTCCCTGTGCAGGGGCAGAGCACCCAGGCTTCCTCCCATCCTCCCTCATCTGCTGAAGCCTCCTGGGGCTACGTCTGTGCTGACTGGCCCCAGGAGCAGGCTCCAATGTGCCATCTCCTGTGAGCCATCTCTGTAAGGCAGCAGCTAGTGCAGCACCGCAGGTGGCCTGGGCTTGTCCATCACTACATGGCATGGGGTCTGCAGTGGCCAGGCCCAGGCTGAGCAAGGGAAGGGCCCTCGGGTTGGACTCTCCTCACTGTATTGGTGTTCAGGAGCTGGCTTTAAGCATTCACCTACGTGCAACCTTCCCGACAGCTTTGATGCAAAGCAGGCTCAGACTTGGGCAGCTCTCAGAAATTTAAATCTTGCCCAGTGGCCTTCAGTCACTGGGGAGATGCACCAAAAACCTGGAGGACATCTGGTGCTCCACTGGGCCATGTTCACAGCCAGCACAATGATGACGGTGGGCTGATGCTGAGTTACAATGGCTGTAACTCACGAGTGCTTCAGGTTTGGATTGGATTTTGAATGATTGCTGAAGCGTGGTACTCTTGGTACTGAACTGTGCTGGTACAAGCTGGGGTAGAGTTAATTTTTTCCATAGCAGCTGGTATGGGGCTGTGGTTTAGATTTGTGCTGGACACAGTGTTGATCACGTGGGGATGGTTTCCTTACTGCTGAGCAGGGCTGACACAGAGCCAAGGCCTTTTCTGCCTCTCACCCCACCCCACCCGCGAGGGGCTGGGGGGGCACAAGGAGCTGGGAGGGGACATGGCCGGGACAGCTGACCCCAACTGACCCCAGGGGTATCCCACACCGTATGACACCATGCTCAGCACATAAAGCTGGGGAAAGAAGGAGGAAGGGACATTCAGAGTGATGGCGTTTGCCTTCCCAAGTCACCATTACACGTGATGGAGCCCTGCTGCCCTGGGGATGGCTGAGCACCCGCCTGCTGGGGGGAAGGAGGGAATGAATCCCTTGTTTTGCTTTGCTTGCGTGCGCGGCTTTTGCTTTACCTGTTGAACAGTCTTTATCTCAGCCCGTGAGTTTTCTCACTTTTACCCTTCTGATTCTCTCTTCCTTCCCACTGTGGGGGAGCAAGCGAGTGGCTGGGTGGTGCCTTGTTGCCAGCTGAGGTTAAACCTCGACATCAACACAGGGAGGAAAGTTAGGAAAGCTTTAGTTTTTCTGTGCAGATTTCACTGCTTACGGCACTAAAGAGAGCTCTGACCAGAGAGAGCTCCGACCAATAAAATGGTGGTTTCCTGGCACACAGAGGCATTCTCAGTAAAATTGAAATGTCTCTCTGCTATATATTTCCAACACAAAACTGCTGCCAGGAGCTCTCATTTGATTTGCTCAGGTTGTCAAGACATCAAGGTGAATAATTGAGACAGGCTGAGTTTGTAAACCCTGGGGAATTCACAACAGCAGCAATGAGAGAAAGCAAAAGAAAAGATAGTTTGAGCTTTGTACAGAGGGTCTGTCTTTCAAGAGAGGTTATATTGCGCTTGTTGACCGAGACCACAAAGAGCAAATACAGATGGGGGCTGAAGCCAGCACCCACCAGCATCCACAGCCCCATTTAGATCAACGGGGATTTGTTCAGACCAGCCACAGAACTTCCCCAATAAGAAACTCCCCCTAAGTTTCACAGCACTTCCCATTCACTTGCATTTTGCATTTGGCCCCTAACCAAGCCCACGTAGCCCTCTTAAGCCATCTTAAAATGAAAGAACAAAAAAGAAAAAGCACTCTGCAGAAAAACTTTTTTTTCCCCCCCTTTCCTAGAAACTAACCTGCAATCCCAAAGATACAGACTTGACTTGCCTTCTCATCCTCCTCCTCCACAAACAGCATCCAGCACTAAATCCCCTCTGCCCAGGAGGTGCTTTTTTTATAATGCACTGAAGGAAATTGCTACCAAGTCACCACACCTGATTCCCACCTCTGACACTGGGCCTCTGATGGACCTTTGTAAAAGGAAAGGGTGATTTATAACCTTCTCCAAACTACCTTCTCCCTTCTGGCTCCTCAACAGGACATTTACACCTACTTCTGTATTGACAAAGAACTTAAAATATGTATGTCTCTATCCAAAATAAGTCTTTGCACTCTCCTTCAGCTCCTGTGTCACCCTAAGCTCTCCAGGTGCCCCAGGTAGTGCTGTCAGTGTTGCCAGGTGTCCGTAGTTCTGCACACCCTGAGAAAGGCTTGCTCACAGCAGGGCTGAGTAACTCAGCGCTGGTCTCACGCAGCTTTCCCCTGCAAAACGCTTTAGGTGCTTGAACCAGCAACGCGCCGCTTGGCTGCAGCCTTTCAAGACGCAGCCACCGTTGGGTTTTACCTGGTAGCGAGTGTGTCCGGGTGGAACATGGGGAGCTGCAGCTCGGGCCCCTTCTGCCAAGGGAGATCTGACCTCCTGCCTTCCCCGCGGGCAGGACGCCCTCCCCAGCTGCCCCTCGGCTCACCTGCGCATGGTGCCAGTCGTTTGTTAGCCACCTTCTGAAAACTCTTTTGGCTGAAGTTGCCCAGACCAGGAAATGTTCAGGTAGACAGACAGGCATGCATACGCCTTTAGGATTGAGCAGCAACCAGCTCTGCCTCTAACCCTGAGCAGTTATTAGGCAGGAGTCGTCCTGTGGGCTGGTTGTGGAGCTCAGAGCCTGGGAAGGAGGAACAGCAGCTTCGTGGCACCAGCTTGGCCTGCTCTGCTGAGCTTGCCACAGCCTGCAGGTAGAGACAAATGAAGAAAAAATGAGCAGAACTATATTTTTTTTGGTGGCAATTATTTCTACTGCTGCAAACTGCATTTTTTACTATCCAGAACTTCATTTCCATCAGCATCAGCTTCTAATGCTTCCAAGGCGATGCTGCAGCTTCCCTGCTTACGGGGTCTGATAACGTTTGAGGCAAGAAGGGGCATGGCAGGCTGCTTCTCTGGTGCTATCTATGGGTTGAAAACAGCCCTTTCGGTAAGCTGGCAGGGGCCGATTCAGACCATCTGCAGAGACTAATGTGCTCCTGGGCCACCGAGGCCGTTGTTTTAAATCGAGAGCCACACATAATTTGAATACACTACTAAAATGGAGTTCAGCTGACCCTCGCTGTCGAAATGTGAGCATGCTTCACTCATGTCACAGCACTGAGCGGAGCCAGAAAGCCAGGGTAGCAATTTTTTGGGCATGATGTTCAGCAGTATTCTATCAAAGCCCCCATTCTACACTTCACTGCTTGTTTCTGAGAGCTTCAGCCCAGCATCCCTCACTCGAGAGGGCTCCTTGCTCCAACCTGATGGAAATCTCAGAAACTTAAAATCCCACATTGTCCTTTTGTCCTACCTTGCGCTCTTAGCCTCGATCATCACGGCTTTGGTTTAATCTCATGTCAGGTACCGTTAACATAAATGCTGAACAGCTAAAATGTCATAACCATCAGCTTAGCACTATTCTCTGCAACGATAACAACACACAAATTTACCATTTAAATTCAGCGTACTGCTGCAAGCTGTGTTCACCACTACTTGGCTTGAAGGCTTTAAACTATTTCCTTCCTTTTTTTTTGTCTTAACATCAGAATTTATGCAGAATAGTGGCATTTTTTTAACTTTAAAACTAGCACGAGACAGCCTGAAATCCCTTTTGAATAGCTGCAGTATCTCTCTGAATCCAGGCTGTAGGTAGATGTCTCTGCCCCGACGTCGAAGGGAATACGCAGTTTGTTACTGGGCAGGACGCTGTTGACTCCCTGGATTAGATGGCGAATGGCTTGATTTGGGGATCACCATTTTGCAGTCTGTAACATCAGCATCCTGCATAGGCTCAGTGTTCCTTCTCTGGGGACGGTACGGAGCGTGTGCCTACCTGTGCTGCTGTAAAAGGGTGCTAGTAATGTTCCACCTTAACTTCATTGGGATGAAAAACACTAGAGCACAGCAAGCTAGCATGATATAATATGCTAATAATATAAACGAAAAAAAACCCAAACAAACCCAAGCAAACAGTAAATGTCTCCCGTTTTGTGTAAGGATAATGCAGAGGCAAGATTTAAAATATGGCACGCATAAAACGTGTCACTTCGTTATAAGAGCTGAATTAATGGATGCTATAAAAACCAAACAAGTCAAAAACCACAATGAAAGATCTTCTTCCAGGAAAGAATGTGAGAATTCATTGGATTTGGACACAAGAAACAACATTTGTGATAATAAAAGTGCTAGCAAAAAGCAAAATGTATGTTCTCTTGCTTCTTTTATTGGCGGACTAATAAGCACAACCTCTAAAGGACAAAGCCAGGCTTTAGTATGTGAAGTTCTTCGCTGAATATTGCTGTCATCTCACTTCTCAGGGGTTGGTATTTTTACACTCTAGCTACATTTCACGCTGATTTATTTTTTTTTTAAGTACACCCCAGCGAGGGAGATGGAAGAAGCGATGCTGCTTTGCCTGCAGCTGGAGAAATGCTTTATCGCTCACGTGTCACCTCCTCAGCCACGGGCATTTGCACCAGGAAAGCCTGCCCGAAGCTGTTAACAGCCTCTTTCCTTCTCTCCTAGGACCATGCGGATATTGAGTGGAAATTTGCACGGACGAAGCTCTGGATGAGTTACTTTGATGAAGGTGCCACTCTGCCCCCTCCTTTTAACATTGTCCCAAGTCCCAAGTCAGTCTGGTACCTTTGCAAGTGGATTCACAACCAGCTGTGCCCAGGCAACGACTCCGACAACGAACAGAAGAGGCACGAAAACCTCAAAACGTTCACAGTAAGGAGCTGTGTGGTTTTATACTTCATTTTTTCCAAGGGTGCTTGTGCACGTTCAGGATCGCAAGGGCCACTGCCGGTGCGGTAGAAGGTTGCTGGATCTTAACTTGCCAAGAGCCATCAGGAGCTCTAAAGAGGACTGAACTGGTAACACATCTGTGCCTTTCTCTTTCCAGGAACGGCACGCTGACAACCTGATTCAGAATCAACATTACCAGGTAAACTCTTGAGCACCTAAAGTTTTTACTTGCTGTTTCTTCTTCCTGCTCAGTTTCTAATACCACGATTCTTGCTTCTAGAATAAATTTTGAGAAGCGTAGGTCCTCTAAGAGGATTTTGCTTATCATGGATTAAAACATTCCCTCGTTAGAGGTGGGATGGTTCAGTAAATCACTCCTAGCCTTTCGCTCCCTCTGAAGTGGTGGAAAACTTGCTGGCTATCAGTCTGGCTGCTGAAGTCAAAGGTGACATCCCCACTGCCATCAGAGGGACCTGGCTGTCACACCATCCTGATCAAACTGTTTCTGCAGCATTTTTACACACTCTTGAATTGTTCCTCTCCTGCTCTTTTTTGTAAAGCGTCCCTAGCTCAAAGAGTGGTTGGGATTTTCTTTTGTTTTGGACAGCTCAGGAGGGAGGAATGGTTCCTTTGTTGAATTTTGCTGGTTTTGTTTATTCTGAGCCTGCCTGTCACCAAGTACTCATTAAAGTCAACCTACAAAAGGATGAAACTGTATTAAAAACACCAGCTTCAGTACTTGAATTCAGTGTGATGTATTATGCCAGCATGATGGAAGGAAAAATTTTCTCCTGAATGTTAGGTGGTATGTTAGGCTGTATTGTCAAAAGCCATTAGTAATTTGTCTTTCTTAAGACATCTCCTGTTTTTTGAAGAGTATTTTTATCTGAAGCTGATGTTTAACATAATTAGTCACCTTTGACAACAGACATCTGGTACTTTCTGACTTCACAGCATAGCTTACAGGTACCAACAGTGGGATCTCTTAGAAAACGTCCCGGTAAAACCTTGGGGTGGAGACCATCTTCACGCTTGGTGTTGCTCAGACTTGTTATCCCCATTTATGAAATGGGGGAAATGAAGGGAAGGTTGGGATTGGTCTCTTTTGTATGTAGAAATCAACCTCTGTGTGCGGTGGCCAGCACAGATAAACGTACAAGCTCAAAGGACCAGTTTGCTTCTGTAAAGCCAGCAAGGAGGTATATGAGCAGAGAGCAAAATGGATCTCATCCTACCAAAAATTCGTACTGTAACAAACAGCCCAGGTAACACAGGGGAGCGAGAGCCCTTAAAGAAGTCAGGAGGTGGGGATTCCATCCTCCAGACACCATGGCAGCCTTGGAAGGAGCTCCTAACCTGCCATCACGGAACGCCCAGGCAGCTGGCAGATGTGGTTTCACGTGAATGTGCGTGGCCCCATGGGGACCTGGCTGTTCTTCAGGTGATTTGTTGTCAACATACCCTCCCTGGCCTTCACATACTTGATAAACAATCTTCAAATGGCAAGCTTCGCCTATCAGGATACAGAGCATATGCACACGAGATCGGTGATCTTAAAAACTTTCAGCAGCTGAGATTAAATGGCTTGAGGACGTTTAAGAACATGAAGAATTTTTTCTCAACAACTTTTACACATACAAAACAAATACAAAATACCTGGTCCCAGTAGCTAACAAGCAAGCATTCAAGATGGAAGGTATAAAACCTTTTCCAGAGGTTTGTTTAAAAGAAAGCATTCTGTTTCTAATGGCAAGTGATTTTCTTTTTAGACAGCAGAGTCAGGACAGCCGCTGTCAGTAAGAGCTCAGTGAAACGCAGTAAGAACAGAGGTTGGTCTGAGCCAGCAGTTCAATCACTCCTATCGTTTCCTGTTGCAGGAAGTTATAAGAAATCTTGTGAAGAGATACGTCGCAGCAATGATAAGAACTTCCAAAACCAACGAAGGTTTAACTGAAGAAAATTTCAAGGTAATTTATTATTCTCTGATAATAATTTATTATATTAATTCAAGTAGCCACTTGCAGGGTTTGCGCTAACTTGTTAAGGTGATTTGTAATCTGCTGTGGAAATAGGACTATGATTGGAGCTGGGAATATAGATGATATACATGTAGGGGTTTTTTTGAGCAGAGAATATTATTATTTGAGTGTCTTCTCATATGATCACCTCCCAGGTTTTAATGTACAATATGATATGTGGACAAAAGTGTTGGAAAGTGGTAGGAATGAAGGATCTGATTTGAGTCCACATCACATTCCTAATCCTAACCCAGACCTGAAGAATGAGCCTGGGTTAATGGATAGGAAGAACACCTACCAGAAAAGTTACAGTTGGGCCTACCAGCTAAACAGAATTCCTGGCATATTTCTAAATTTCAGCAGCATTTCCCCTCTTCTGTAACTGTCTTATTTGACCTTTTTTGGGGGCAGGGGGAGGGATCATGGGCTGAGCAGAGGGGGCTGGTGAAGAGGGCCAGTCCACAGCCTTTGGAGACAAAGATCTTGTGAGGTCTCCAATTCTCAGGCTTACCAATGCATATAACTTTTTTTGCGTCACTGAATAATGAATGAAGATGTATGTGGTCTTCTGGTAAGTCTGATTTGGTCTCAGCCATTTGCATAACTCTGAACAGCTCTCCCAAGGGGCCGTGAGCATTCTTTCATGTTACAGATAAAGCTGCTGAATATAAAACTCATTTCTCCTCTTGCCCTAGGAATTAAAACAGGACATCTCAAGTTTTCGCTATGAAGTTCTTGACCTCTTAGGAAATAGGAAGCCCCAGAGGAGAAGTTATTCTACCAGCAGCACAGAGGTGTCCCAAAAGGATGAAACAAATGAGGATGGCGCTGGAGAAAAATCCAAAGCCAAGAGCGTGTCTTTCAATGTAGCCAACAAAAAAAAGGACTTCAATGTATCTGCTCTAATTAAAACTATGTCTGGGATCAGTATGGTGGAAGAGAAGCCAAAAAGCAACGGGATCAGTAAGCGCTCCTTTGTCCGAAATGGAAACAGAGTTCAGAGACTTTCCAGCTCCAAGAAGGAGTCCTTTAAGAGACTGGGCCTGCTTTTCTCCAAGATGAATGGACACGTTCCCGAACCAAACTCAGAACCCATGTACACTATTTCAGATGGAATTATTCAGCCACACTACATGTGGAAAGACATTAGATATTCTCAGATTGATAAAGAGAGAGAAGAGAATTGTTCCAAAAGTGAAATTAACCTCAATGAGGTGGACTACAGTGGGAACACAAGACTTACAGGACAGAGCAAGGAGTGCCCTGTGGTTTGTACCAGCTCCCTTCACTGTGCTTCCAGTATTTGTTCCTCTAACTCCAAACTTATAGACTCGTCAGAGGATGTGTTTGATTCATGGGGAGAGGCTTGTGACTTGTTTATAAACCAGTGGAAAGACGGGCAGGATGATCACGTTACAACTCGGCTATAAGTACAGCTAGCTTAACACCTGCTGGAAAACTTAGCCAGTTATTTGTTGTAATTGTTTGCTCTCATCTGATTCAGCATTACTATTTCCTTTCTGTCCACAGGTGAAAAAAAAAAAGTGTATACCTACCTATGTTAGCCTATTTTATAGCCATTTGCACCTTTTCTGATTTACTTTTTTTACACTGACAAATACTAAACTAAAGGTTTCACCATTTGTAAGGTCACTATAAACCACAGGAGTCCCTTCGGATGCAGTCTTCGTCTTCAAACCCCACAGACTTCAGACACGCTGGTGGCCGAGTAAAGGATTTCTCCAGTGCTCTCACTGTTGTCCCCCCGCCGCTGGGTCATCGCTGCTGCTACCCAACTCGATCGGCTCTGTGTCCTGCTCCATTTTCCTCCTCAACGCAACCAGCTGGTGAGCAGTGGCTTAGCAGGAGGCTGAGAATCATATTTAAAAATCATTTTAGAAAGGGTTTCAGGTTATGACTGGCTTTTGTTTTCTTTAAGCAATATGACCTCTGATTCTTTCAGTTGTGTGTGTTTTTTCAGGTTATTATATTAATACTGTAAAATTGTTACTGAATAAGAGACCCCTTTGATCATCCAGCTAGAGCCTGTTACGATTAGCTTATTTACCCAATTCCCGTAAGAAATTCCCCCTGTAGGGAGCAGAATAACCTTTGAATTAGGCTGGCAATGGCCTTGCTACCAGCTTCTGTGCAGATGAACTGACCCCAAAGCAGCTGTGGCTGCTCGAAACACAAACCTCAGTGTGGTTCCCATATTTCCTAATGGGCTGAACCAAAACCCAGCCCTGAGCCTTGCCCTTACAGCCCACCCCTCGAGCTATATCTGATTTTTTTTAAATTCCTAATCTTACATCCACTGCTGCCTTTGCTTTTTGCTGCGTCTCTGATGGATGTCAGGCTTTAGGAAGAAAACCATCCTCCTGGTATATGGCCAGTGTCAAGAGAGATTGTATTCCCTGGGCCTGTGAGCTGCATTTCCGAAAAGCAACCTAAGCAATCGCAGCTCAGACTGCAGCTGGCAGCCTGGAAAGTCTCTGCAGTTCCTATTCTAAGGTGCAACAAAAAGGAGTGCAGCAGTAGATGTCTTTTATTCTATAGTGGTTGGACAGGGCCTAGGTTTGTCCTAAGGAGCATCAGAGAGGGGAGAAGACAACCCCATCAAGGGCAAAATGGTTGAATTTTTAACAGGGATTTTTTTTTTTTTTTTAAACAATGTGATACTTGAACTTTCTTCTGCGGTGTTGCTAAGAAACACAGATGATTGGCACCACTTATCACCACTCCAGAGCTGTTATTAGTCAGCTGCTTTCTTGGAGGAAGCAAGCCCTGACCAGGAGCTCAGAAATGGCCCTCCCGTGGGCTACGTGAGCTGGAGCATATCCCAAGGGTGGTTGCCAAAATCACCTCTTCTGTGAACTGGGTTGTGAATCCCATTTGTAGAAGCATCGTGCTGGAAAATCCACACCTACCATTGGCACTGGTCAGATTTTACCAGCAAGGGGCAGGCAGGACAGCGGGTCGGGTGAGAGGGATTTCTCACCACAGCAGCCCCACACAGAAGAGGTGCTGGGATGCCGGCAGCTGGATGCTCTGCCTGAGTTTTAAACCTGGCTCCCTTGTTAAGGAAAACGACCTCGCTGGGTTTCCCCTGCGGGCACCTATACAGCATTACCTAAAGGTCGTGATGGAGCACACCTCCATCAAGAAAGAAACGTGAACGATGCAGCCAGCTCCTGTAGCAGAGTTGCAGATGCCAACACACCGCACTCATGGGAGGTCTTCAACACAGACCTCAAGGTGGAGACCCATGGCTCTAGGCCAGCTCTGGTGTCAAGAAAAGTGAGCAACTAGGAGGAGAGGCTCCAAAATGCTTCTGTATTCCTTGTCTTATAACAAGACACCAGTCTTGTTACCAGCATGCAGGATAAATCCCAAAATATTTAAGCTGTGTTAGTTAAGGCAGAGTGAAAAGTGTTTTTGATTTCAGGCTTTCATACTAATTGCAGGGTTAGAGTTGTCTTTGAAAACTGCATCTCCTCTTCCTTTATGAAAGGCTGAGCAAGCTGACATTGGCACTACACAAGGAGACTTGTAAAGCCTGTGGGTCAGGAGCAGCTTGCTGATCGTTCGTGAAGAAATCCAGCATCCCTGTCTTTAAGAGGCAAATCCATCGATACGCGAGAGCTGCAGTCCGAGCCAACTGAAAGCAATTCTCAAAGCAGCTCACAATAAAAGCCCTACAGTTTAATAAACCAAAGTGAGCCCTTTTCTGGAAGGATGAATATTAGCAAGAGCTGCTACAGGGGGATGAAGGAAAGGAGTTGAATCATTTTCTGCCTCACCTAACCACACTGCAGTTTATGAACTCTACTTGACATGGGGCCAGCAAATCTTTATGGTATTTCCTGTGTAGCGAGTAAGAATGAAAGGAATTCAAGTATGGTTATGCAGATTAAATCAACCGAGTTCGAGGCTGGGAGAGAAGCAGGGTTCATATCCTTGGACAGTAGGAAGGATTTTAAGTTTTCCACGAAAGCAAGCACGCCGCTACTGCCGAAGATCGTATCGTGTCATTCAAATGCAGAGCACTGCTTCAACAGGTACAAATAACAAAATGAAACGCGATTAACTCTGCAGTGGTGCCCCCCCCCCCCCCCCAAAAAAAAAAAACATAAAAATGACACCAGGCAAATCCCTTCTGTGCAAACTGTGCAAGTCACATCCCCCTGCTGTGTCCTGAAAGGGCAGGGGCAGGACCTGCCACACTGGAGTGGCATGATGGATAACGCAGTCTGCAAACGTCTCGATAATGCGACGTTAAAGGCGAGAGGTACGTCACATGGCTGCTTGGCTGGGGCTCCCGGGGGATTTGTTTCATGACTCAGATAGTTCCTAGCTCCCAGCTATGAGCTAGTTTGAGCTGACTTTGGAATTTAACACAAATATTTGATTTGGCTGCGATTAATACATGTGTCCAGGAGTTTGCAAAACCGTCAAATTGGTCCCCCAAAAGGCAAAATTCTGTTTGATTGCATCTATGCATCCCCTTTGGTAGCAATAGACTTTATAGCAGCTGGTGAATTATTATTATTACTCTCAAACAGGAGCTTCAGGGGAGGGAAATTACAGTATCTTGTGAAAAATATATTTGATAAGCAAAACCTGTTCTTTCTTAATTCACTTGCAGTCACAGTATGTGGGATTTCAGTAGCATTTTTCCATTTTCAATTGCTCAAAAAGAAAACGTCTTTTAGTGAAAGTTATTCTTTCCTCCAGAGAAATCCGTGAACTGCCCCTCTGCTGTCTGTGCAAGCGACCAGGGTAGGAGCTGATGGGATGCTTCGAACTTCTCCTGTGAGGAGTTAGAACTTTTCCTTGGCTTGGGTTCAAGATGCACAGCTGTGCTCCAACTGGTACACACCTGGCCTTTATTCTGTGGGCTTCAGTAATAATCCTTACACATATGCAAGGAATTTGGAATTAGGAATAGGAGAGATCTTGACCCCTTGCCCTTGCTTTAGGTTTCTTGCTCTTCAAGTTACTTTCTTTCTCGCCTCCCACCCCCGGTGCCATTTTCACCCGGCTTTTTAAAGCAGCACACCTACAAACCATCACCAAGTAAAATGTCAACAAATAACATCCAGGGTTAAGACTATCATACAGAGCTAGGAGGTGTTTGTACTCAGGGCAGAGATTAAACAAGTTGTTTCAGAAACAAGAAATTAACTGACATATCTCTGCAGATTATTTGGATAACTGCATTTGTATATTATTCACTTACTGGTATATATGTAAATACTCAAGTATTTGTATATGTGGTCCCTCCAGAGGAAGCATGCACAGCGGTTAGAGCGCAGGATTAGAGAACAGGACTGGATGTCTCGTCCCAGCTCTGCCACTGACTCACCTGTGACCTTGGGCAAGTCACTTAGCCTCTCTAATGCCTCAGTTTCCCCATCTGTAAAATAGGGATAATAATACTTACCTACCTCGCAGGGGGGGTTAGTTCATTATTTATAAGCACTTTCAGATCTTCAAATTAAAGGCGCTATATACAGTAAGTAGTTAATACTCGTAGCAGTAGTATGTACTTTTATTTTCTTACAACTAATTCAGGTTAGGATTTAATTGTATGTCCATTATGATAAGTTTTCCATGTAGACAACGTGGTTTCCCATGAAAAGAATTTAGGGGACTTCTGCAGTAGACAGAGAGCTGGAGCAGCCCACCCTGGAAGCCTAAACTCTAACACCCTTGCTTTTGTGATCTCTCACCCTTCACGTCACCTTACTCTATTTATGTTTCACCCTTTTTCTGATCGTACGTGTAACAATTTTTAGCAGAGACGGCCACTGTAAATATTAAAGAGTATTTAAATAAATATATCAATGTATAAATACAAAACCTTACCATAACACAGACTTCTAAGCATGGGGAGGTTCCACAGGCAGGCCAGCGCCGATGCACGCGGCAGGGTTCTGGAGGAGGGCGACAGGACAAGTTCACCACATCGTGACCTCCTTGGTACTCACTTTTCACCCCATCGCTGGCAAGGGCAGCAAGTCACGCAGGGGACGAGGCGCCGCAGGAGGGTGCGCAGTGCGCGGGGGCCAAGGGGGGCCGTGGCTGGAGCAGATTGGCCCTGCTGCCCGTTTTGCCCCGAGGAGCAGGGTAGGGCGGCTCCCAGAGACGCAGCTCGGCGGCGTGCGTCACCCGCACCATGGCTGCCGGAGGAACCTTTCCGGGATGGCGGGAGGCCGGCTCCTGTGTCCCTGCGAGGGGGCTCTTTGCCCCGATTCCTCTGTAGGTACAGTTTGGTTTTCTTTAGTGCTTACCCAGGATAAAGGTCTTTGGTTTGAGTTACAGCCGCTCCAAGACTTGACTCGCACGGTAAGGGCCCTTCGAGCATTCCGAGCTCCCTTCCAGGAACACGAGCAGTCGCAGGGTATCGGCACTGGGTATTTGGGACAGTCGCTAATAGTGTAAGCAAGGATCAGATTTACTGCTGTGTTTTCTAGCAGTTGGAAAACTACATGAGCACCTGCTGCTCCCACACCATGAAGTGTACATCCCACTTCCCTTGGGACTTCTCAGCTTTGCTTTGATATTTCTACTTCCTGTTAGCAAAGGCCAAAATCCCAAAGAAAACAGTGTTTCAATTAACCAGGAAGAGGTGCAATTTTGGTTTAATTTCTGGCTGAGTTCTCCTCCAACCAGTTAACTTGTGCTCTTCCACACGCATCCCCATGAGAAAGCTCCGGGCAGCCTCAAAGGCTGACTTCCAAAGAAAACAGGATCACCCTCCCGCCTTCTTGCAGTTCCACAGGCAAACAAGAATGGCAAAAAAATAAGCAAAAGCATCCAAACCAGTAGGGCTGCCTAGAATGAAGGGAAGTTGTTACTTAACGAAAACCCCTCTGGAGCTGTTTTTGGTGTAAGGACCTCTTCCTCGCAGGAGGGACTTCCCGGGCGGCTGGCGCCCGGCCGAGGGAGCAGCGCAGCTGGTGGGAGCCTGCCCAGGTCTGCTGGAAGCGTCGGCGACTCTCAGCCCTGTAATGGCAAAATTAATTGCAGTCGGCGAGACTACAGTGAGTAATAAATCAGCTCGCTAGAGGAGCATCTAAAATAAACCGTTACCAAAATAATCTGTAGTTTTCGGTGAGAGTATAACTTGAAACCTGACAACTGTAAAGTCACCCCCTTACCAGATATTTTTCTTTTGGAGGCGGCGGTGGCGGGGAGCACTCCGGCCTAGCTACATTAGCATATTTGCTAAACATTTGTAATTTGGTTCGATTTCATTTTCACACCAGTTCTTTCCCCGTTTCAGGCCATTACACTTTTACAAACAAGTCATTTCTGTATTATTCACGTAATTGCCTCCACCCAGAACAACTCCTGCTCTGGAATAAAGTCACGGCCAGGAATGATTGTTTTAAAAGGAGAACACACTTATCTAAAAACCTATTTAAAGGCAGAAGTGTTTGATCCTTATCTTCCCAATGTCTGATAGTATTTGACGCTTCAGGGAAACACTTTTACCTGCTCTGGTGTTTTAAGGTGTGCAAAACAAAACACCCAGCCGTAACAGCAGCAGAACCCCCCAAACTGAGCTCAAACCACCCACGATTTTAAAAGCCAAATTGATCTTGCAGTTATTTCTGCACATACAGACCCTTCTCCGTGGCTCACACCAGCTGCAGCGAACAGCGCGGCCCCTTCCTCCGGGCTAGCACGGCCTCCTTCGGCATATGCCTTATTTTGTTGATTTGGGGGATTTTCATTTTTTTTTCCCCTTCCCCCATTTAAAGCATTTCCATATCAGCAGTAACTCCTAAGCCAGCAGAAACGGCGTGCTTAGGACAAGACGTGATCGATCAAGGAGCTGGCCTTTGAGCACATCAGCTAACAGAACACTGTGATACCTTTAGCCAACGGAGTGAAATGCCTTTTGACTATAAATAGTTGTTTTTGAGCAAGGGGGCACTTTTTGGTCTAGCTATTTTTTGGGTATTGTACAGTCTTATTTAAAAAACTACTGAATGTGTTTATAAGGTGGGTCTGGGAACCAGAGGGCTAGGGATCTTCGAGAAGCAGAGGAGAGTAGCAGATGCTTAAATACTCTATTTTCTATACAGCAAGCCCTAGAGACCCGGGCTTACTCTGCAAACAGTTTTTTTAGCAATCGAGTTTTAATATCAAATTAAATCTTCATAAAAAAGCGATCACCGAAACGACGTCACACCTGAGCATATTTTAAAACGCCATTTTCCTTCATGGGATAAAAAAAGTGAGGATTTCCTCCCCTCCCCCCCTTTATTTTAGTTTTGCTTCAAAACTTGATGGCCTTTTCCAGGCAAAAGAGCTTTCAGATGTTGTAAGAATTTTGCATATGTAAAGACGGAGCGGGGACCTCAGCATTTGCCAGTTGAGTAGTAATAGCCACCCCTAGAGAAAGGGGGGGAGAAAAGGGGAAGAGCAAAAAGCAAAAACAAACGCTTAGTTTTATGTACTTTTCTACTTGCATCTCTTCTGTCCATAGTGCAGACTCCATGCCATACCCTCGTATAACATGTAAAAATGAAATGATGTACATAATAAATAAAATTATTTATTTTATGTGTATTTTTAGCTTAACTGTAAACTGAAAAAAATAAAAAGCATTTAATTTTTTTCCCAAAAATGTACGCCTATTGAAATTCAAGGTGTTTCTACCTTTTCAGATGTAACATTTCCAGCTGCCTATTGATAATAAACATTTATGAACAGCAACAGATCCGACATTTTATAGTTTTTTTAAAGTCACGTTCAGTGCAGACTTCTCAAGGGCTGTCAGTGGCCAGAGGAGCACTTAAGGGCTCCAACTCTATAGCGACTTATAGTGGTATTTACATTAAAAAGACATGACACAGTCCTGCTTACCTCCAACGAAGTCAGCCACCCAAATTTGAGCGAGTGTTCGTGGGCAAGAGCTGAACCACATCTGGCTGTGAAAAAAAAAAACAACCAACCACCCAGAACCATTTGTTATCTCCTGTCTATAACAGAAAATAGCAAACTGCTGAAGTGCTGGTAAATAAAATGCAATTACTCCTGTATGAAGAAGTCTTAAGTAAGTGTAATTCCATTTTAATTTGCTCCCCAAAGATATCCTTCGACCAGCACAACTACATCAGCCACAACGGAATAAAGAGCAATATAGCTAATAGTGTAAAAGA
This sequence comes from Egretta garzetta, assembly GCF_000687185.1. Classification (NCBI taxonomy): domain Eukaryota; kingdom Metazoa; phylum Chordata; class Aves; order Pelecaniformes; family Ardeidae; genus Egretta; species Egretta garzetta. The sequence continues at coordinate 397,063 of NW_009258770.1, read as the reverse complement.
GTCATTAAGCAACAACATATAACTGTATTAACATAATTTGCTCATGTAAAGCTGTCCTCTAAGCAAACCTCATTAGAGTACCGAGGGCATGCAGATACATTTCAGAAGGTTTCCAGCAACTGCCCAAGGCTCTTGTTCAAGCCTCCAGTAAAACACACGTTTCCTCAAGTTCAGCAGTGGCAATATCCCTTTCCCTGCAACGCAGAAGATTCCCGCACAAGGGAGACGACATGGACACACAGAGAAACGAACGCAGTCCCTGCCAAAAGCTGCAGCGAGGCCCAGGACCGCAATGATCCGCAACCCGCACAGAGAGAGAAGGCTACATTTTGTGTCACAGAAAAGGACATTTCAAAGTTGGATGCGCGCAGGAAGTTTTGCAGCCTATTTTCTCTCTTCTTACTTGCACTTCCTGAAAAGTAATACAAATAACGCTTTCACATAATCACCACAAACATCAAACCAAACATTTTCTGCTTTCAGCTATGACAAACGCTAGGAAAGTACTGGTTTAAAAAGAGTCAGAAACCACAGTTTCAGGTTTGTTTGGAAGATGCAAATAGGCAGGGCGGGCAACAGGAAAAAATAGATAAAGGACAGGGTAGAGGGAGTTAGAAGGGCCATTAATTTAAATCATTAGAGGATATTTCACTTTCTCATAAGAGACCATTTTCTCCAGCACAACAAGGCCAAGCAGTCATCACAGCTATAAGAACAGAACGAGACTTATCTTGGGGTAAACGCCAGCATCCCAAAGCTAGTGGCAGAGTGCTCACCTGCTCCAGGGACGGCAAGACTGAGCAGCTGGAATAGAAGTATTGCCATAAACCGAGCCCAACACATGACAAGACCCGGCCAGGACTCAGGCACGCGTTCCTGGAGGTTGCCGCGCTTGCGGAGATGACTTCATTGCAGCAACTGCCTGCGTACGTGCTCGTCGCCTATGGCTCACGCTGAACGACTTCATACTTGCCACAGCTCAGCTGACTGCGAAATCTGGTAAGCAGCAGTGGCTTGATCATGTGTAGGAGTTTCTAGATACAGGCCTGCCCAGCAAAATTTAAACTCTGATCTTATTTCAAAGCTATAACGTCCTGGTCTAAGGGTTTTATCTTCCTCCCTTATGAAAAAAAGCAGTTACTTGAAAGCCTGGGTCTGGATTTATGTGCTGAATATCTTCCATGTATAATGCAGTCTTGGATGGTGTAATTTTATAAAAGAGAAAGGTATCCAGCAGCACTGCAGAGAGAACTGGAAGCTACGAGTAAAGTGAAACAACCGAGCTAAAAACCAACTTGCCGTAGGAATCAGTTTAGTGTTCTTATGTGACCAAGTGGAAAGCAGAGCACGGGAGCGATAGCCCAGCAGACGAGTGCTGCTGGCAGGCAGAATCAGCGTGGTTGTTCTCTACAGTATTTATAATCATTATCTTCAATAACAGATGGATTTCACAATTCAAAAGGCTTCAGGAAGAGGCTGGTGCCTCTAGCGAACAGCAGTAGTGCGGCGGATGTTACGGCAGACAGGCTGAAGCAGGATCAGCGCTGCTCCGGCTGCGGAGGAGGCTGCGGGGCACGCACCGGGAGGGCAGCGCTCGCAGCCCGACCGCAACAGGGCACGGGCTTGGCACGTCCTTTGCTGCAAGACCCAAGCACCTCTGCCAAAATACCAGGCTTTACTTTGCTGCGTAGCAAGCGGTGCTCAGAGAACACAAGTGCAGTCGGGTGCCTGGCGACCTGCGGGCAAACGCAGTCAGACCGAAGCCTGCTCCTTCTAATGGCAGAGAGATTCGCAGCAGTTTAGAAGAGACTGACATACTCAAAAACATGGGAAGCTCGCACCCCAAAGAAGGAGGACTACGGCTGATCACCGCTTCTTTCATCCCGCGGTTTCAGAAGAGCAGAGGCTGGGCTCCGAGGCTGTTTAGAAGGGCTATGAAATCAGAAGTGCTCACATCTAAAGAGAGCACTCTGTGGCGCTGCCAGCTCATGGAGCCTTCCTGCACAGCCTTCAGGTGTTAATTTAATTTGAGCCCCTGCCTTTCATATATAAGAACACGGTGTGGAAAAGAAGGCGGCAAGCATGACTAGCACAGACTTGGCTGCACGACTCTTCTGTTCTCCCTCTTAAAGGCTGAAAACCCATCCACAAAAACTAAAGAAAAATGAAAAACACATTTCAGGATCAAATCCTTGCTTTAAAAATTCATTATTATACAACATACTTCAAGAAGCCCAATAAAGGGGAGAAAAAAAAAAAAAAATCAATCTGAAGGAAAATTATTGCATCCAGCAGAAATCAATACTCATGGATTTTTCTATGCTTCTGCTTAAAGATAAAATATGCTTATGGCTGCAAGCTATATCCCGCTACCCCTGTTCCTGCCAATTCTGCTGGGCATGAAAAACTCAAAGAGCATTGGTCTGGTACCAAATTGTAACAGAGCAGAAATCAAACATGTGTGCCAGAAGTAAAGAAGCCTGGATTATCTCCAGGCTGACACTGGGTTCCCCACAAAAAAAAAAAAAAAAAAAAAGGGCCTGAGCCCACAGCTTGGCACCCATACACCCCCCAACAAAAAAACCCTCTCAAACAAACCCCCAGAATTCTGTGTAATTTTGATGTGAATTGTCTTACAGCCTCTGAAAAGGCAACTGTTTTGTAGCTGTTAGCCAAAAAAGGCAGCTTTTCCTAACCTACGGAGAACGTCCAACCACCAGCTCCCAGACACGCTGCTAACTGTTCCCCACAGCCCCTACCTGCAAGTTCAAAAAGTGAATTCTGAGCCTAAACAGCCCTGACAAAACCACATGTATCAAATCAAAGAGGTACCTATGTGCATCAAATCCATAAATAAACTAAGTGGCCACATATTACATATTATCAATTAATGTAATTTCCATGTATATCAAAGCAGCTGACATGGCCGCAATAGCCAGAGCTAATGCTGAACAATCCAGCTACTAGAAGGGTAAGCAAAAACATGCAAAAAACTTGACTCTGCACCAGAATTACCAGTCAGTGTTTCTAATTTAAAAAAAAAAAAAAAAAGTTGACTTCAGGAGGCAAACTAATACCGAAGATAAAACACCAACACTTTGCTATGAGAACCCTTTGTGCAGAAAAAAGCAAGGCTGTCTCAGTGACAGCAGAAGAAAAGAGGCATTATTCACAGCTAAAGCCTGAAAGTGGAAGATACTCACTTTGGTGCTTGACAGCAACGGTTTGGGATATGACAGATGGCACTCGTGACTGAGGTGGAAACACAGCTGATGATGCCATCATGGAGATTGTACTTCTGAAGTCTGTTCCATTTTAAAGTTCATAAAATAAGTCACATGCTGTGCTGGTTCCTTTAAGAGCCCTAAGTCTGGTGAATACTTTTTCAGAGAAAGGAGACAAAAACCCCTGTGGTATCTTCCCCCTTTTCTGAGAAATGTCTGTGCAAGTCGAGTGCTCCTCCAGAGGCAGAAACACAAAAGCCAAGGTCCTAGACTGGCACCAATTACTTTGTAAGATAATTTTGTGTGCATGATTGTGTGGGTTTTTTTGGGTTTTTTGTTTGTTTGTTTAAAAGCACATCAGCTCATAATCAAATTAGCTCTTCAGGGGTCATTATCATCAGACTTTTGACTTTTTACCTGGCTCCTCCATCTTGAGAAGCCATTATTAAATTGCCAAGTTAAACATATGGCCATTAGAGATTTGAGGAGACAAACCAAAAGCTAAGCTTGCAACCCTCCCAACAGAGGATTATAGTGCTTCTCTTAAGGAAGGGGGGGAAAAAGTAAAGTATCAAGAGTTTTAAGGAAATAGGGTCAACACCAAAAATACTGCATGAAGTTAAGATAAAACTCTCAGGAGTCACTTTTTCCTACTATGCTTTTGCTTCTATGGTTACTTAAAAGGGCTACTGAAGGAAATACTGCAGCACTGGGAGGGAGGAAAAGTGTCAGTCCCCTTTTCACCACCACTTAGCTACATACAAAGAAAAAAGACCAGTCACTGAACAGTAGCAGGGACTCATACAGTTGATTCCAACTTTGGCAAATGGCAATTGTGCCGCTGTGTGAAGCTACTGACCTCAACTCCGTATCTAAAACAGGCTGCGTTTCAAATTGGAGGACTCAAATTCCCTATAAGATCTGGCAGCCATGGCCTTCAGAATACAGCTCAGAGACCCAAAGGCTGAAGTCATGTGAAAATCAAGCAGATTTGATAAATAAGTGTCTTTGCTGGTTTTCAGGGCCCCCGCACTGAGCCGGCATAACCCATGCTTGTGCCTTTGTTTGTTACCCCAGGACAGGGCTGTGCCACCACACTGCTTTCCTATTCAGATACCTAAATATCAATTGGCTTTCTGTAGCATAGCCAGCTTTCTACTAGGCTTAGACTACAAACAAAAGAAAGACACATCGGGTTTAAAGTTTAAGAATACACCGTGCCGCTTTATCTACAACCCAACACAAAGACTGTTTTAAGAGAAGTCTAGATTTGGAATTTTCTCCTGTCTCTGGAGCAGAAGGAACTGTTCTAGCAACAATGTGCCAGCCCCAACCACCACAACTCTCAATGCACAGGAACAATCCAGGCTATCGCTATACAGTTTCTGAAGCTAGTTACACAAACGATAAATTACAGTGTGGCAAACAAGTGAAAAGCTTTCTCCCACAATACCTAGAGCTAGACAGACATCCACAGTAGGAAGGGATTTTTTGTTTTGTTTTCAAACTGCAATAGGAACAAGAAACATAACCCTACTTTTATGAAGTGTACACTGAAGAGAAAACAAGTGGTGCTGGTGAGGGGAGGGGATAAAGAAGGGGAACATTTAGAAAAAATAAGAGGGTTTAAGCAGGTTTTACAGGATCTAGACTCATTTCAGCCTTTCCTTTGCAAAAACATGTTCACTGCTAAAGCACATTGCAAGGGAGAAAAAAAGCTGCTGTGTATATAGGTAAAAGCGCTGCACATTTATACAGCTCTGCCTCCACTCCCCCCCCTCTTTGAGAGGCTTTAAGATACCCCTTGTTCGTAACTTACTGGTAAAGTAGGAAAAGCAGCATCGTCCTCACCTTCAATTTCATAGAAAGTTATGGTTTCTTCTGGTCCAGAACCATGTTGTGCCTGTTTATAAATCAGGCAGATCCCCTAAGTTTCAAGGGTAAAAGGTGCAATTACCAGGAAGTGCCTCTCAGGTGGAACTCATTTGTACTTTTACCTATTAAATAGCACAAACTCTCTCTTAACTAGTCTGCAGCAAGAAGGCACAGAAATCGAGTGGTGATTGCAGACAGGTTTTCAAGGCTTCATACCTTGGCATCCCAAATCCACGGTTGTGTCTCTGAGGAGGATTCTGAGGATGATAGGGTTTGTAAGGTGCTGTTTTTCCATCACCCTGTGAGCAGTGAACTGCAGGAGAGCCCCCCTCAACACTGCCAAAATTAGCTTCCCCCCATGCTCCCTGCCAGAGAAGGCAGAAACAGCTGAAGCCTTTTTACACAATGCAGCAGCAAAACAGGTAACCCTAACTAAACTCCAGCTCCTATCCAGAGCATTTCTGCTCCAGTCTGAGCCCTGCACATTAGCACAAGCTGAATCTTGCTATCAGGACGACAAGCAGGCTGAATAGCCAAGTTTTCTTTTATGTCCCTAAGCAGTATCTCAACTCAAGAGGAAAATTAACTGTAGGAAGTAGGGGGAGAAGGGAGCTGCCATGAACTTCCGCCTTCCCGAAAGAGCTTTCTAGTGAAACACTTGGCATTGATGGCTAAAGGTGGCAAGAAGGGAACCCAAAGCAGAGACCTCCAATTCCCATGCAGGGGTAACCATCCCCTTCAAAACATGAAAGCAAAGAAGTCAGCTATGAAGTAACAACTACTATTAAGTCATCTTAAGTCAAAGCAAGTGATCCTTCTTTTTTTTTCTAAAGGCTTTTAGCATTTGTCTTGTATGGGTAGGAAAAAGAGAAAGTGGGAGGGGAAGATGTAACTGAAAATTCAGACATCCAAGTCCATAGCTGTAGTATGCACACTCTACCTGGCCTCCCTATAGAGAGGGGAGATACTATGACTGGCTGAACTGCTGTTTGTGGGGGAACTGCTGTGGGGACACGGGCTGGAGTGGAGGCAGCTGAATTTGAGGAGAAGCCTGCAGCTGGAGCAGCACAGACACCTGTTGAGTTCACCAACACCTGGAAAAGAATCAGAGTATTCAGCAGACTCCCTCTATAAAGAAGTAAGAGATTTGTTAAATAAGTGTCTTTGCTGGTTTTCAGGGCCTCCAGCACTGCGCTGGCATAACCTGCACTTGTGCTCCTGTTTGCTACCCCAGGACAGGGCTACACCACCACGCCGCCCCCAGGGCTGTGGGCAGGGCCCAGCTCGCACCCACTTCTTGTTGATTTTTCACATTGAGTGCAAGTTCCTATCAAGGACAGAGCCGGTGCAGACAGTCATTTGAAAGACTCGCAGTTCACATGCACAGACTATTCAATGTTTTCTTCCTGAACTTATCAACAAAAACACAGCTAGAGCTTCCCACTGCACTTCATTCTCATGCTGAAAGCTTTTGCTACTTTCTCACAGAAGGCTGGAGTCTTATCCCACACAAGACAACCACATTTCTTCAGTCCAGGCTGTTGGATGACTAATTGTCAGGAACATAACCTGCCAGTGATAAATGACCACTCATTTCCGTGTGTTCAATGCTTTTATTTTGTGCTATCAGTGCAAATTAAACACCAAGACTACCACCATTTGTGCAACAGCTTTCACAAAACAAATCTTTACATACAGCAATATACAACAGATCAAAACAGCATTCTTACACTTTCAAGAGTCATGAAACCTACGCAGAATGAAATTAGACAGAAGGAATACAGCTATGACAAATACGCGACCATTAGTAGCAAAGATGTTTTGTTTTGCGAAATCTGAGAAAGCCAACCTATTTCAAACACTCTCATCCTCTAATGCCCCTGTGCACCCAATTTTTATCTGTAGTTGCAGTGGCAGCCTACTTCAGTGCTTAAGCAAGAACCAGGTGTCCAAGTGTTCCAGTGTAGCCCCTCACAGAGGTACATCATAATGCAACATTCCTTCAGTGATAGCATATGTTTTTACACAGACTTTATGTAGTCAAATTCAAGCTTTGTGTTCCCTGCACTATAGTCTGTATATACTTTTCCTATGCTTTCCTACATAATCAACTAAAACAACATCTTGTCAACTACCACCAGCATAAACCTAAAGAGAAACATGAAATTCAAATGCAGTTTAATCAACCGATCCAGCCCACTAAGACAGGGTAACATTTACGAAACAATATTAACATACAGTTGACAAACAAGAAACAAGAGAAACCAAGGGCAAGAAGTGAGCTTACAGCTCCCAGATTCACATTCCTTGAGGCACATCATGAGGTGCAGGGTTAGGTGAGGCAATATAGCTGACCTGGTGCAGTGGTGCAGAGCTTACAGCGTTAGCAATTTGTGAAGAATTTCCATACGGTGCATTTACTGGATGCCAGGTACTAATATAGCGATAGGCAGGTACTAAAGAATCAAACCCAGGAAGAGATTGCTGGCTGAAGGGGTCTGACACGACTGGGTAATATACTGGCCCGTAGGACAGTGGTGGAGGCTCTGCATTTTGAAAGTTACCTTAAAAAACAGAACAAAATACACACACAGTATTTCACCATATCTATGGCCTTTGTATGCAGACTTTTGTTACCATGAATACAGCATTATTTTAGTGGCCAAAAGGTAAAATCCATTTAGATGACAATTTTATGCCCATATATGTCTCTCTTAATAGAGGGGTCAAAATCATTTTGGGTCCTCAGACTGGAGGACAACTTGCTCATCTTCTCACTAAACCCTGGGCAAGAATCGCTTAGCAGCATTCTGCACTGGAGTGGCAGCTTTTTCAAGAGGGACTCGTGTGACGAGCTCATATATTCTTCCCCTATTTGATCTCTGACCATATGACACTAATCTATGCAAAAGAACCACCCTAGCTGAACAGGCTGAAGCATTATCAGAGCAATAAGCCTGTATGCCTCTGAGCAACAGTTTTGTTACGATGTGCTCCTTTCTAACACTGACCGCTTGCCATGTTCCATAGATTTTAATGAGCTAGGCATCTGACCTTTTTGACATCTTTTTCCTCATTTAATACAATCCTCCTATTTACTGCCAAGTGTATCCACAAGCTTGTTATAAAGCTGCTAGGTGAAATTAAGTTTTGCTGTAATTTTTTTTTTTTTTTTTTTTTTTTTTTTTTTTTTTACACACAGTAAGAGATGCAGATAGCAATAAGGGCTACTCAAGAGGTAACAGCTCAGCATGCCGAGCCTAAAACCAAGGCTTGCAACATCTTCCTTTTAAAAATTCCGGCGGAGTTGAAGTATCAATGCTCAGTGCTTACCAAAACTCAACTGTCTCCTTTTCTTCAAATACAGGCATTCTGGTTTTATACCATGACTTACCTTGATACCGTGGCTTATCAGTAGGCAAAGAGATTCCTTCACAGTTTTAGAAAAAGCTCTCCCAAGTTAAAGTTACCAAACCTAGTACAGGCCTACAAAGGATTACTACTTCTTTTTTACGGCTTTAGAAAGCCTGTGACACATTGGTGGCTACACCAGTGACTCTGACATACCTGAAGTAGTACCACCAGTGGCAGAGGAACTCATGATAACCCCTTACAAGGCTTACTCTTAGTCCTCCCAACCTCACGCTTCCTACAGGATAGCAAAGCAGCTCCTATGGAGCAGTCATGCACTGAAAACCTATCCCCTCACTTCTCATTAGTTGCGTATGTGGTCTTATACTCGAATACTAACCGTTTGCAGGTGCTTCCAAGGGAACCTGGTGGACTTCAGTTCGCCCAGCATCAGTGTAGAGCTGAGGTACTGACTGATCTAGGACAGGAGCTGGCTCAACGTATGCTGGATAAACCTCGACAGGTGATGGTGGCAGCACTGGCTGTACATACACCATGGAAGGCCAATAACTCTGATGACAGTACTTTGAGAAAAGGAAAAAAAAATACAAAGGTCATGCATGCAAACACATACTCTCCATTCCTCCTCCAAATCACTACTAGTTTCTGATCTAAAGTTAGGAAGAAGTGCATTTTTTCCTTCCTAGCCCCTTAAGACACACACCAAAAAAAACACCTAATACAGCCTACCAGAAAAGATATCGCAATACCTGCAGCGACAGCTATCTCAGTTCCACATTGCTGTTGTGTCAGAAATCTTTACAGAGAAAGATTCCCACCTATCAACTTTGTCATATCCAAAGACATTTTTTCCTATTGCTTCAGTTGAAGAAGCTGACATTACTTCTTTTGCTTCCCTGAGCAGCAACACTGACGCTGCATAAGACTGCTGCTGCAGACAACTCTTCAGCAGAGCGAGAGTTCCCAGAACACAGAGAAATGGTGCTAACCAGTCTGAATACAGCTGTACAAGTCCTAGAAGACTCAAACCACACATCTCTAAATGGTCTTTGATGTCTTGTCTAAGTACACAAATTTTCTTAAGAATGGCTCAGGTTCCTCCCCTTATCTTCACGGAAAGAACAATACTTATCCACCATCCTCTGCAAAAACAAAAACATAAGAAACCACCACCACAACCCAAAGTAAAACAACAAAACATACATACTAGTATGCTTCACATTTCGAGTTAGAACTTCACTTCCTGAGCTGTACTTTAAATCTCTACTAAGCAAGCCTAGATGTATTAATAATCAAGTGCACAGGATGCACATTTAGCACACTTGGAAGTCTTACATACATCAGTACATTTGTCAAGACAAACAGCAGTTTTTACAGGCAATTTACCATACTAATTTTAAAAGCACTTACTTGCAATCCCAGATTAAAATAATACCGCAAGACCTTTGTATCTGAAATTGAAGGATATGACATTAAAGAGCAGAAGAGTATAAACTGAGAAGCAAAAGAAATTCATACACATCAAGAGCATTTTATTTTAAGTTACTCTTACTTAATGAATAAGTGTATTTTAGCACTACTTTTTCGAGGGTAAAGAATGTATCTTGAATATAAATAGTTGTTAAAACTAGTTTGTCTTTTTAAATTAATCTAGTTAGATATTTGTGCAATAGTAGAGCATCTGTTGGACCAACTTATTATCAAACTTCAACAATTACATTAGCTTTAATTTTGATTTATTCATCTTGATTACTCAAGTGATAGTTGTCAGTGTTTTTGCAAGTCTCCACTGTCTAAGCAACGAGGACTTCAGCAATTCTGGCTTCCCAAGGCTGGGGTTTTAGAGTTCTTAGAGGAAAAAGTATTTTATCAAGTAAGAATTTGATTATGAGCCCCTAAGTTAAGTTGGCCACTAAAAGCACTCCCTTCCTTCCTCACTACAGAAATGAGAAAGGGTTTGGAAGCAGGCAGACAGGCAGGCGCAGCCTTTTCATACACCAGTGGCAACTCACCCTCACTGTACACACGTTACATACATACTGCAAATAGCCATACTGGGCTGGCATGCGGGACAACAGGACAACTCCATAGGTGAGACAGTGGGCCAACTCCATAGAGATTCCAGCTTCACACTGCTTCTACCCAGTGATAAGTCTGGCGCTCTCATCTTCAGAGCTTTGTTGAGCAGCGACCAGAGATACATGGCAATGGAGACAACATACGCAGCAATCCTAAAACCCTCTGACCTAGTTTTGGGGGTCCCCCCAATTGTTGTATCAAGTCAGAAAATGGGGGGTCAGGGGGTGGAAGAATAAGGAATATATTTGTTCCTTCCTTCCCCTTCCTTTCAAGGGTATTCAGTTCTCCGCTTTCCTGCAAGTAGTCTTTTACTTCCGTCTTCCACGTACTGAATAATTTGCCCCCCAGCAACCACATGATACGCTAAGAAGCAATCCCAGATGCGCAGAGGAACTTTGAAACCACTCTCCAAGAACAACAGGGTTTTGAACTTGGAAACACATTTCCAACTGTCCAAAAACAGCAAAGCAGTTTTAAACCTTTACAGTTGACCATTCAAAGGAAAAAGAGCGCATGGTTTAATCCCATGGTGCAGTTCTGGAACTGTGCACAAGACAAATTGTTGATTTCTCAGATTCAAACACAGATTTGTGTTAAAGGCTCAGGAAGAGCAAGTCACCTATTCCACAGCAGTAAGTTTACAGGTGCATGCACCCACAGAGAGTTTGCTTTAGTACTGCTAGGAGCTGAAAGGGAAAGCAGGGAGACAACTCAAAAGAAGCCCTTAGTGGCTCGCTCCAACTTAGCGACACCTCTAGAGTTACCATACGTACCATCTTCTTACCACCAACCCATTTCCCCCTAGACCAGGGCCTCGGCTCCACGTTGCTCCCGTCCACCCATCTCCCACACATGCACACTTTCCCAGCCCTGCTCATCTATGGTACCGCGCATCATACTTTGCTGCAGATAGGCACAGTGTCATAAATGCAAACCCCAGTCTTGATTTGTTCCTCTGTTGCCAATTCTCAGCTCTTTTACTGTTCAGCATATTTGATCAGGGCAACAATCCATGCGGCTATTTTAGCAAGTGCATACAGATCCTTCCTTACATCTAACAGCTGTAAGCTTACTCCTGAAAGCGGTGGTGATTTGGCTGTGACATTGACCACAGTCAGTAAAATATTAAAAATAACCCAAAGGCTCATGTAAATGCCAGCTTTTTAGTATCTAGTTGAAACTGCATCTACATTTGGAACAAGGTTTTTTTAAATCTGATTTTGTTCTTCAATTGTTTATGCAAATCTATGCAAAACAAGCATAAGAGCTGAATGAAACAGCTGCTTCATAGCAGCGATAACAGTACAAAGAGCTGGGAGACTGAAGTGACAAACTGATACTGGAAATACTGACGTCTGTGGAACACTGGAACAGAAGCCAGTACAGTAGGAGACCAGTTTTTGTTTATATTCCTCTTTTAGATGTCTAGAAATCAAGTCAATCTTCAGTAAAACATGATTACCTTATGAAGCAATAGCTAAGCCAAAAAAAGTTAGCCACCCTACCACGAAAATATAAAAACCGTGTTGACTACTGATAAAAATCTCATCTTACAATGCATCAGGGCAGAAGTGATGATAAAATTTTTTACTGTGCTGATGGGAAGCTCTGGTCAATTGCAAACACTACTGCAGTCTCTGGAACATAGTAATACCAAGCGGTCTTTTATCAATAGCTCTTTCAGATACAAGGGAGCAGGCAAGGGTAGGACACCTAAGGTCACCGTGTTAATAAACATGTTTCACCAGCCCTAAGCTCCATTAAAAAAAAAAAAGATCCACAAGACTCTTAAAATTGGAACAAATACAGATGTACCAAGTAACACTAAGGCACACGGCAGGTTTTTCTCCCAAGTCCAGGACTTCAGTCTGTTGACCAGTCACACTCCCAATCTATACCAAGCCTGCAAGAATCTTCAGCGAAGTGCACAAAACTCTAGGCCAAGTATACCCACATACTCTACCCTGCACTACTCCAAAGCTTCTGGATTCTTAACTTTTAAGATTATACTACAAACAGATTATACTACAGCAGTGTGACAACATAAATACTACGTGCAGTTCCTCATTAACTACCAACCTTAAAATCCTTAAAAAAAAAAATATCTCTAGAATCTATGCCAAGAAGAACATGGCCAATATTATGTGGAGTGACTCAGCTGAAGAGCTACAGGCAGGGTCTGAAGAGGTTATTAATCCACCTCCACTCCAGATTCTTGTCAGTACACTTAACACCTAATTCTCACAAGTGCTGAAAGGCTCAGTTAAAGGCATTCAACTAAAGATGAAAACCACTAACTCTGAGGTGTGCATAGTATCATCTAGAGCAATACAACCGCAGCAGGGAAGTGGAAAAATGGAACATTCAAGATTAACAAAACCAGGAATTGAGAGCACCTGCAAGAGAGCAGGTGATAAAGCTGAAAGCTGATTCTGAGCTGTTCTGCTGGTAGGTACTATGCTGATCTTTGAAGCTCGTTGCTTAATAACTAAAACGTACCTTAGACACTGTCATAACTGATGACAGTATACAAAAAGGCGATGCACCCAAGGAACAAGATGACCCTATACTTTATCCCCAGTTTATGATACAACAGACTTGACATCCTGGAGCCATACAGGAAACCACCACAATATCCCACTGAACTGTGCAACAGCACAACTTCATAAATACACAGATTTTACTTTTTTTTTTTTAATCAGTTATCAGAAAAATGATTACTCCACCAAGAACCAGTATGATATAGGCCAAGTGCCCTCTCCCTTGGTATTCATTTCTTTAGGATGCTGTCTGAAGCTGCAGTAATCACATATTTGAGTCAGATATGAACTTGCTATTCAGAACTAGGAAATAAAACATTTTTAGCATAAGCATCCATAATATTATTTCTCACTCCCTGCGAGCTGCAAAGAGCCATTTCTTCTCACTATAGGTATTCTGTTAAGTTTCCATGGAGAACACAAGTCAGAAGTGTGCCAAAGAGCAGCAGTAGTAAAAGCACAAAATACCGTTGTTACCTCGAGGCAGATCACTGCCACTGGGGTCACAGGAGTAAGGTGGAAGCACTGTACCAGCTTCTCCCACCTCGCTGACTGGAGGAGGAGGAGCTGAATAAATTGGGAATGGCACTGAAGAAACTGCTACAATTAGAAGGAAACAAAAAGTCAAGTCAAATTTGCAATGGCACATCAAATGAGCAAGATGCCAAGTTATGCAATTAAGCATGCACTACTTTGTCATCTCAGTGCCCCTAAATACAGGCTTTAGCAAAGTTCTCTTTAGTAATCACTTTAAAAGAAGTCCAGAAATTTTAAAAACAGATGGGAAGGTTCCAATCTCACAAGCCTTAACCGTATGTCTATCTGCAAGCTTCATATTCCAGTTAAGAATAAATGTCTTTTTCAATCTTTCCTCCATACTAGAAGGCAGGCCAGACTTTCCTTACATAACTGTCTGTCCTAGAACAACAGTGAACATACTAATCACTTCGAGTCATCAGAAGTATGACAATAAGCCCAGAAAAATAGGGGAAGGTTCAAGACAGGACAAAAACATTTTGGATGGACTACTGTTAAATATTCATTAGGTGGCCCACACCTCTAACACATCAGCAGGTTATTTGTAATGGCATCAGCAAGTAGGCAGCTTAGAGAACTGTGCTGACTAAATTCTCATGCAGAGTGGAAAGAAAAAAAAAAGAGAGAAAAAATGGAGAAGGGAAACAAAATTGAGAAGAATTGAAGGTAGACTGTTTTCCTCAAGAGGAAAATTGACTGTAAGAAGTGGGAGAAGGGAGCTATCATGAAGTTCTGCCTTCCCAAAAGAGCTTTCTAGTGAAACACTTGGCATTGATGGCTAGAGGTGGCAAGAGAGGAACCCAAAGCAGAGACCTCCAATTCCCATGCAGGGGTAACCATCCCCTTCAAAACATGAAAGCAAAGAAGTCAGCTATGAAGTAACAACTACTATTAAGTCATCTTAAGTCAAAGCAAGTGATCCTTTTTTTTTTTCTAAAGGCTTTTAGCATTTGTCTTGTATGGGTAGGAAAAAAAGAAAGTGGAAGGGGAAGATGTAACTGAAAATTCAGACATCCAAGTCCATAGCTGTAGTATGCACACTCTACCTGGCCTCCCTATAGAGAGGGGAGATACTATGACTGGCTGAACTGCTGTTTGTGGGGGAACTGCTGTGGGGACACTGGCTGGAGTGGAGGCAGCTGAATTTGAGGAGAAGCCTGTAGCTGGAGGAGCATAAACACCTGTTGAGGTTGAGATGGCTGCAGAGTTCACCAACACCTGAAAAAGAATCAGAGTATTCAGCAGTCTGCCGCTACAATGGGCTTTGACAAAGACTATGGAAATAGCACATAGTTCAAAAATTCTCACTTCACATAAATGCATTTTGGAAGTCATAGAATCATAGAATCACTTTGGTTGGAAAAGACCTTTGAGATCATCGAGTCCAACCTTTAACCTAACCCTGCCATCCCACCACTAAACCATGTCCCTAAGCACCTCATCTTTCCTAGCTGTAAAGGCAGCTAACTATCCAAGTTCTCCAAAGATTGGCTTGAAAATACCAGGCTAGTGTTGTAGATGCCTGCAAAGCATCTTCTCACCCTTGTGTTTTGCTTGTATTTATAGGGAATTGTAATCTTTGTCACAAGATGCTGTAAGGAGCACCTGCTTAGAGGGACCCCAAAACCTGACACTAACCAAGCAGAGTGCTCATCTCTCCACAGGGCTACGCCAATAAAGTACTAGATACTACCTTCTGGGGATAGCTGTAGGAAGCCACTCCATCTTGAGGTGACACAGAGACTGGCCCTTCTTCCTGAAGGGATTCCAAAGCAAAGCATGGTCCATTTAACAGGTAAAGAAGTCACAAGGCGCACACACACCCCTGAATTTTATTTTTGGACTATACACACACACAGATCTTTTATAACTGCTTTTACTCAAGTTACACTCCAACATGCACAAGACTGGCTTTCACACCCACTGTAGACTAGTAGGTGACTAAAGATTTAGTTTCAGATTTAAAAAAAAAAAAAAAGTCAGTTAAGCCTGCATCCAAGGACAGTTTCTATGAAGAAAATCTGAACAGACAGCAACTAAAGCTTACCAAGTTTGCTGTAGGTTCTGCTGAACTAAATACTGTTGCAGTTTCACAGTCAGGATCTGCAGGGCATAGGCAAAATTAATTGAAAGAAGTAGCATTAAATCTAATCCTTCAGAAACTTACAAAAAGGTTGTAAGGAGTGCATTGCATTCATCGAGTGTTCTATCAATAAAGACTGAAGTTTCACTTACCTGGAGGTGTGTATATATATTCTTCATGAAATTTCCCTACTTTTAAGAAGCTTTGATTCAGGGGAAAAAAAGAAAAAAAAAGCTTAAAGCTGAAGTTACTACAATTACATTTCAGTGCATCCATTAATAAGCCACTTTCAGTATCATCATCTTTTGTGGAGAAAAGGTAGAGAAACACTCAAGATATGCTCATTTTGTTATTCCACCAAGTTATCAAGGTTGCCATTACCAAATTTACATCATGCATCCTTAAGCAGCAACTTGGCTTGCTACAGACCTACGTATTCACAGCGAGCTTAAACATAAGTGACACATTTCTATCAGACAATGAAGAGAAAGAATGTGCTCACAGGCGCGTTCAAAGCTCACAATAAACAGATATTTAGGAGATGCAAGGAAGCTACTTTGACAAACAAAAGTGCACTGAAGATCTTCTAAGCCTGTCTTTTCTCTTTGCCCACTAATCCTTCAAGAACTCACCATTTTCACTTGTTTCTTCCTCCTCCTCTGAGGAATTCAGGGTCTGCTTGTTAGGTGGAATAGAGTTTGGGCCTCTCCTTCCTACCCAAAATCCTGCTGGACCATGGACAATGGGAGCAGGGCTACCCTGGCTCTATAAGGCAAAGTCAGAAGCAAGCATTTAGAAATAGTTTAAAGCCTTTCCATGCTCTACACACACAGTATAAACATGCTGGCAGACCAAGCTCACAGCAACCAAAACTTAACTAGAATTACTATTTGCATGTCCATTCCTACGCACCTGGACTGCAGCAAAACAGCTGCAGATGAATTTCTTTCCTTTACCTTTTGTTCTACCTAGCATACTTAAGGTAATTTATTTTTGAAGGCCTACCACTGTCCTATGCAATACAGTCAAGCTGCTCCCTCACAGAACTTAGCCAGCTTTATCTCAAGCTCAAACAAAGTTGAAAAGGAGGGAGCAGACCCCAGACTGCCAAGACTGTTACCCCCAACATATACTCCTGCATTCCTCATCCTGGAGCACTCCCACCACACCACCAGCAGGTGAGTTCATCCAAGTACTCTAATTATGACAGAAAAAGGTTATCTTTGGTCACTATTAGTGAAACCCATGCGTGGCTGCTGGCACAGACACCACTGTCTGCGCTAACTTGACCCACACATGCAGGCCTGACTCTGAAAGAGAGCAGCACCCATCAAGCTTTCCCACAGGACTCCTTTAACATTTTACATGCCCTTTGTCTTTACACTGGAAGTCAGTCCTTAGCTGCACCACAATTTAATAAAATACAGAGTCCTCTGAAGCAGGAATATAGGAGGGAGATGCTCGAGTAAAAGAAGTTGATTCACTCTTTTGTGATGGCTAAGGTGACTCTCAAAATTCTCCTCAGAAGACATGGTGGCTACGAGATCGATAAAGTGCTCAGAGAGGCTTGTGAGATTTCCAAGGTTGAAGCAGAAGTGGTTAAGTCAGAAGATTCTCCCACCAGGCCTCTAGTAGGATGGCAGAGTTTTCTGTGAGATGCATCTTTCCCCAGGAAATGTTATATTCCTTTACTAAACAAGACAAGGAAGAGACAGAGAAAAGGCTTTGGCATTGACAGTAATAAAGTCACTGAATGAACACGAAAAAGAATTCATTAGGAGCTGCAAGTATGTAGCCTAGCAATGGGGAGGAAAAGCTAGTAAGCTATATTGATTTCATGTCGGGGAAAAAAAAAAAAAATTGCAGCATAAACTGTCCCTATTCCTTGACACTCTTGGAGGAAAATCAGAGCAAAGATCTAGCACATGAGGATAAATTAAAAAATGGCTGCTATTCAAATAGCTCTGAGCCGACTCCCCCTCTCTCATTTAAATACACGTCTAACATTTGTTACTGCTTCAACACAGTAAAAAGAAATTCAAACCTACCAGGTTTGGGGTTTTTTTTGGTTGTTTGTTTTTAAAAGATCTGCTTTCCTATTCAGATACCTAAATATCAATTGGCTTTCTGTAGCATAGCCAGCTTTGTACTAGGCTTAGACTACAAACAAAAGAAAGACACATCGGGTTTAAAGTTTAAGAATACACTGTGCCGCTTTATCTACAACCCAACACAAAGACTGTTTTAAGAGAAGTCTAGATTTGGAATTTTCTCCTGTCTCTGGAGCAGAAGGAACTGTTCTAGCAACAATGTGCCAGCCCCAACCACCACAACTCTCAATGCACAGGAACAATCCAGGCTATCGCTATACAGTTTCTGAAGCTAGTTACACAAACGATAAATTACAGTGTGGCAAACAAGTGAAAAGCTTTCTCCCACAATACCTAGAGCTAGACAGACATCCACAGTAGGAAGGGATTTTTTGTTTTGTTTTCAAACTGCAATAGGAACAAGAAACATAACCCTACTTTTATGAAGTGTACACTGAAGAGAAAACAAGTGGTGCTGGTGAGGGGAGGGGATAAAGAAGGGGAACATTTAGAAAAAATAAGAGGGTTTAAGCAGGTTTTACAGGATCTAGACTCATTTCAGCCTTTCCTTTGCAAAAACATGTTCACTGCTAAAGCACATTGCAAGGGAAAAAAAGCTGCTGTGTATTTAGGTAAAACAGCGCTGCACATTTGTACAGCTCTCCCCCCCTCTTTGAGAGGTTTTAAGATACCCCTTGTTCGTAACTTACTGGTAAAGTAGGAAAAGCAGCATCGTCCTCGCCTTCAATTTCATAGAAAGTTATGGTTTCTTCTGGTCCTTGAGGCTCCTCTCCATTCTCTGGTACAAACCCATACTGACATTCCTTATTGACACACTGCATCTGGCGGCGGCTACGGCTATATGAGCTTTAAAAAAAAAGAAGGGAGGTGAAGAAGCACCACTATCTGGAGTTTCACCTCTGTTTTGTTGCTCAATTTTAATTCTCTTCTTTTTGGAGGGGCACAATAAACCCCTTTTTCATACTGTGCCACTAACAGCCAACTCAGCCCTCAACATACCTCTCCCACCACCCTCCCCAACTCTTCTAGAGCAATGTTTTGTAAAGAGGTTTATATTCACTTACCTGCAGGAGAAATTGTCATAGCTCTGATAACATCTCTTTCCTGGACTGGGGTAGAATGCTATTTGAGGACCAACCATGTTGTGCCTGTTTATAAATCGGGCAGATCCCCTAAGTTTAAAGGGTAAAAGGTGCAATTACCAGGAAGTGCCTCTCAGGTGGAACTCATTTGTACTTTTACCTATTAAATAGCACAAACTCTCTCTTAACTAGTCTGCAGCAAGAAGGCATAGAAATTGAGTGGTGATTGCAGACAGGTTTTCAAGGCTTCATACCTTGGCATCCCAAATCCACGGTTGTGTCTCTGAGGAGGATTCTGAGGATGATACGGTTCATAAGGTGCCATGTTTCCACCACCCTGTGAGCAGTGAACTGCAGGAGAGCGCCCCGAAGGAACACTGTGCTGTAGCCGGGGTGGGAGAACTGGCTGACCCCTGCTATAAGCCACAGTCATAAACACTTCCTTTCCTCGAACTTTCTTAAGCATTCTCTTCCGTGTTTTCACATCCATTTCTGCAGTTTCAGTTGAGGACAGAAAAGACAGATTTACACCTTAAACAGCCAACTCCAGAGCTATGTTGTCTTCATCATTTGGAAACACTGAAAAGAAAGATCCAAGGGCCTATCCCAGAAAAAGTGCATTTTAAGTATGCAAACTTCATACCCTTATTTTGAAGGCCGAACCAGGAGTTATAAATTATGAGCAGAATACAAGCATCTCACATGCAAATACCTTCCCAACTTCAGCTGATCAAACCACTACTCTCAGTGTTAAAATCTCTTTATGAACCTGTATTAAAAAAAAAAAAAAAAAAAAATCTCTAAAATTAAACAAATGCAATCCATATTTAATTGGCTGGGGAAGCCCCAGTCTGTCCATACACCTCTAAGGCCAAATCAGACAAGCTTTTTTATTCACAGACCCAGTCTTTATGCACAGTTCTCAAGCGCCAAATTTCTTCTTGGTATTTTTCAGCAGTACCAACTTTGCTATGAATTGTCAACGGATTTGCTCTTTTGCAAAGGCAAATTCATCCCTCTGTCTGAAGGATCACTTTACATCAAACCCCTGCAGTGACTAAGTTTTGTATCACAGGCTGAATTAAGTCACTTCCAATACCCAGACTGTTACTGTTAAAACTGTCATGAGCATCTCCCCCATTCTCCCCCGGCCCCAAGGGAAAGAATGCTTGTGGAAACCTTGTACAAACCTATTCCTGAGAAGTATCCACCTGTTATTTTCTGATAGGTTCCTCCTTTTCGGCTGGGAACCATATTCCAAGCAAGGACAGGCGCCACTTGCGTCACTGGTTTTAAGTTTGCCAGAGAAACTGTATGCCTACACGAAGAACACTGACATTAGCAGCGCTACATGCATACGCTGTGCATAACTGTGCAACAACATAAGCTAAAGCAACGCTAAGACAGGAAAAAAAAATAGTAAAACCCACAAACTTAAAGAGTGTAGGAAGCTTGTGGAAATAAAAGAAAAAAAATAATCTGTTCCTCTGACACCAAACAAGTAACAGTAACGTGTGTTTATTAAAAAAGGCAAGCTAGGATTTAGTCTCAACACTATTGACTTCCTGGGTCAAGCCTTTCTTCCCTGTGTTTGTATGCCTTCAGAGGTATACCTGAACACATTTGGCAACACAGAATTCTTACAGTATGTCATCAATTGAATTAGAGGTCTGGAGAAGGGTGAATGCTTTGAACAGCAAGGTGGAGAAAGTGATTAGACTCACCAGAAGTGCAAATTATTTGGTAGTTTGGATACAACATAAAAACCCCAGAGAAACCAACAGCAGAGGGTAATTTGCTATCTATGAATTAAGCCCAAACTGCAGGAGATCACTTTCACATTCCAGAGAAGAAAGAGCAGCAAGATTTCACAGAAAGTATTTCAATAATGATTTTGGTCATTAGAAATCCAAGAGAAAAAATTTCCTGCAACATTATTTGAAGAGCGATAGCCAACAAGGAAGCACTGCCTGACTTTGTATTTAAAAGCCTAGGTTCTCTTCCTTTTGAAAGTATCTTAACAATCTTATTTTAAGCATCTGTGAACAAACTCAACCAGAAAGAATTCAAACATGAAGCTGTCACCAGACTGCTTACTTTTCTGCCAGCTCCTCAACGAATACAGTCAACGTGTTGCCATCCTGTCCAACCTCCTGGATATGAGCATTGTAATACTTACCTCCAGGCTCCAGACGTACCTGGAGAGAGAACAAGGGAAGATCTAAAGCCAAACTGTATCAGGGGCTTCAGAATACCATCTACAAACCACTAATAGCGAAGGCTGCTCCTAGCTGATCGTATGTTACTGAGTTGGCCCAGGAGCCTCAAATACTTCTTCAATATAGCAGGCAAAATAAAGAGCACTGTACTAACTTCAGGGAGTAAGCGGGGGGGGGGGGGGCACAGAAGTCTTTTTTTTTTAAGAAGATACCTGCTTTAACTTATTTTTATACACTGTACCAAGCAGATAAGTACCAAGGAAGACCGCTATTTAAGAACTTGGAGAACAGAAGATAAAACAGGAAATTGGAAAGGAAAACTCTGCTCAGCTAGAAACGAGTGAATCATCAGCACTACCTCAAACAGTGATAAAAAATAAGCCCTCACTACATACAACACTGGCATACAAAGAAAGCTGACCTTCCTTTCAGCATCTCCTGGCCAGATCATGCTAATCCTCCCTTTTTAGCTCTTCCCTTTCTATTTTATAAAAATATTCGCTACATTACTGTTGAGAAGCAGAAGACTGTCCAGACTTGTTGGTGATCCCTAGTGAAAAATCTAATAGCTACCTCAAATGCACAACCTGCACATCTTGAGCTCTAGGTCTGGAGCTTCCACGCTCACAGAAAGCGTTATCACTGGTTTGCAGTGAGTTTCCAAGCAGCTTTTCCTTCACGCTACCCAATGTTTAAAGGTAGATTTTAGAAAGAAATGAAATTAAGAAGAAAGTCAGATTAATAGCTACAAGGAAGAGAATGAGAAAAGCCTTGGAAAATTCTGTGAATGATTTACCATATGGAGTATGGTAAGCCATTTAAAGCAGTTTTAATAGTTTATCATAACTGAGTCTCCTTTGAGTACTAACCTGACACTTGTCTCCTAAATAGTACTGTCTCCCAGCAAACACCATGTAGTCAGTTTTTTGAAGCTCTAAAAATAAATGAATAAATAAATAAAAAGGAAAAAACCTTTGAAGTACTATTCTTTCTTTATGTATCCTACAAGTACTTCATGACAGCATCCAACTACAAATTATAGGCCAATGGAGTTAAATATTTCCTATGCATAATCTGAACATTCCCCATAGTAATGGTGAAAGTAACTGTAGATGTTCTTGTAACAGACCACAACCACGCTAAGTCACAGGAGATAATAATATCCAGATAATGTAGTAAGTAGCACTACTACTTCAATACTACAATGTCTTTTGTGATGGTACAGAGTTAATCCTGCATTTAATACCAATCCTGGTATTAAGAATGTTGGACATGTCTTGTCTTGCCAGAGTACTGGTGGCACTTGGCAAAAAATGAAATGTTATCCAGGAAAAACTAAAATTGCCTGAAGTCTCCTTGTCACTAGATTTCAGTAGGATTTTCTCTGTTCCTTGTGTGGATTCTCTGCACATCAGTACTCAACATAGATAATTAGTTACTATACTCTGTTCCAAGAATTCTAGTGACCCTCATTACTGCTTATGCAGTTGTAAAATGCTGAAGTTCTTCAGTATGCAAAGCACTTCGGGTCAGACATCACACACCACCTCAAAACTTATCTTTCTTGGTAACTTCTTACTTTACAGACCAGCCATGGTGTATGCCAAAAAGCAGCAACCTATCCCAAAGCCCCAAAGACCATGAAATCTCTCCAGAATGTTCAAGCCCAGGAGAGCTGGGAAGCAAGAGAAAAACTCATCTCATTTGACAGATCTCAACGCTAAATTTGAGAATTTCATTATTATACAACTCTGAAGTCAAAATCGTGCTAAAAAGCAGAAGTCCTTGCACACATGCTGCAACAAAAAAACTCTCAAATTTGAATGATTTCCAATACAACAGAATGGTAACACAGAGTTCTGTATTCTGCTTTGAGTCCTTGTATTTCCTATGCTATAGTCAGTAAGTAGCAGAGGTCAGATTTTTAGCAACCTTATCACTACTATACAGTGTCAGAAGCAGTGTATTTTGTGCTTTGAAACAAAGCCAAGAAACCAGCTACTAGCAAGAAGATGTACTACCTACAAGTATCTGCTGGGTTAACAGGCATCCTTCACATTTCAGCTGTGAAGATATAGGTGACATAGGCCTCAGATTCATAGATTTAACACTGAGCCTGGTACAGAAAGAGTTGTTTTTCCCTTTCAAAAAGATACCTTTTCTGCTGTCCAGCCAAACATCAAACTCCACATTTCGATATATCTCAGGGTCCAGTGCCTTTAGCACTTTATAAGGAACAGGCATCTTTGATGGATTTTCTGGAGGCTAAAAACAGAGTTGAAATGGAACATTACCAAGTGCATTTAATGTGTTCAGCCCTGTCTCTATCCTGACAGCATCTGCAGACCACTTTAAGATGTATGCACACTATTTCCAAAATTTTCACTTCCACTGTATTTGGCCAAAACCTAAAGCTCAAGAATATGAACACACATTTAGGCATTCAGAAACTGAGTAAACAGGCTTTGGAAAGGTTAGAAACAGGCTCAAGGGTAACATTTGGCATGTTCTTTACTCAAAAAGAATCAAAGAAAGCTAACCAGACCAATGAAGCCATGGCTTCAAAAGTTGATGGGAATTTCAGTTATTATATCCGAAAACAGGTTCCCATAGTTTCTAAAACCGTTCCACAATGATTTAGATTGTGTTCTGAAGAAAAGTGAACCGATTTAAACCATTTCTGGGAAAAACACACAGTAGATCAGAACACATCTGCTAATCTCCATCTTTGGAGGGGTAGGGGAATATTAGTGAGAGAAGAACAAGAGAATCTAAGACAGGAAAGAGGCTTATCCAATTTAATAGAAGCTCAAGGGCAAAACCAAAAGACAAGCAGATGGAAGAAATAAGCCACCCACTTTCCAAAAAGTCATTTTTAAAACTTGGAAAAGAGGGTTTAGCCCTAACAAGGGTAACATTATACAACAACAGAGCCATCCACCGTAAGGAATTCTTCCCTAACTGACAAACCTTTTCTTCTTCAATGTCTTGTTTGAACTTATCTTCCTGTGGATTGTCAGTACCATTGCCTTCCCAGTTGTCCACTCTAAGTAATTGAAAATAAGATTACAAAAGATACAATGCATAATTTCTAGCCAGGATTAAAATCAACCAACTGTTCAAACAATCTGAAAAAGCACCATGGTGCCATCAAGTGGTAGATTTTGCCTTAACACTAGCCATGGCTGCGATGCAGTACAGGACAAAATTTTTCCTAGTTTCAAGAACATGACCTTTACCTTTTCCAAAACCCACCCCTAATGAGGGCTACTGCTTGCATTAGGAAAGGATGAAGATGATCCCACTGACCGATTAAACTTTTGCACTGTCAAGTACAACAAGACACCCTGTCCTAAGTCCTATCAAACCAATGTCATCTGCAAGCATTCAGTAAGGGTCAGAGGCATCCCTCAGGCCTTTCTAGCAACTTGAACAACATGGGATATGAGGGTTTCTGCAGGTACGTTCTGTTTGTTCCCCTCATCCCCAGTGATCCAACAGACTTGAATAATGCCACTATTTAATTGTCTGTTTGGGGTACAATTCCATTAAAAAAGGACAAACAAGAAAATAAAGCACAGGTCATTTTCTCAATACACTATTGCCTCTGCAAGGCTACGAAGGCTTAGAAGAGTACTAACTTTCTCACAAAAAACCAATACTCTGATGACATAAGGAACAACTTTATTTACAAGTAACCTGTCATTTTCAGAGTAACAGGCAACTATAGCATAGCCAGCAGCAGAGGGTGTTCAATTACATGACACTTCCCAGTTCCAAGGAAAGCACACTCTCTTCCACAATACAATTTGTGTCACGAGATAGGAAAAAGAGTTAATACCCCATGAACATTGAAAGAAACTTGGAAAAGTTGCCCTTTGCAAGGTTTTTAATTTCCCCTTCACAAAATACTACCTCTTTTCTGGTGGATTTCTGGATACTTTTTCATGAAGACAATCAAAGTTTGTATCCTCACTTCCTACAGAGCCACTGTTTCTGTTCTTCTTGGATCCACTTCGAAACACCTCAACTGCAGACCTTAATTCTTCCTCGTCCATGCCAAACACATCTTTGTACAGGATCTCATATAATACAGCTGAACAAATCAACACAAAGCTCAAACCAAATGAAGATAATACCAGATCCATAAGAACTTTTGCAATTTTCAATGTAAGCGTATCTTCAGATATTATCTACTCTTACAAGGCACTAGTTATATTAAATTCAATTAAGGAGAGGATCATAAAATTCAGGTGGGAAGAAGGGACTTCTGGAAGTTATTTGGTGCAATAATCCACTTAATATATATACACTCACTATGCTATCTATTAATGTAAAATAAACAAGCTTCCATCTCTCTCCTCCCCACCCCAGAAAACCAAAACAAACACTGTCTGTAAATATATGAAAACACGTAATTCTCTTATATAGAAAAATTATTTCAAGTTTACCCTGGCAAATAGCAGCATTTTCCTGGAACTGTTTTGTATACACAGAGTCATAATGGCCGTTGCTGGAACAACACAGTAAAATCTGGGAAAATAAAAAAAGGCTTTAAGGTTGGAATGATGTAAAACCTAAGTCTTTCTGTTTGATATCCTAGCTCAGCTCAAGACTACATTCTTCTTTCATTCTACAGTCGACATCAACTCATCAAGAAAATAATAAATATTCTCAATATAAATACGAAAAAGCTGTAGGATCAGCTTAAAACTGAATCCCAGGTAAAGTCTCTAATTAAGTTTGTCTATTATATAAAGAAAAACTACCAATTTGTACATCATGCTGTATTAAACATGAAATAAGTTTGTTTCCAGCTTACCTCTGAAACCACCAATTGCTCAAGAGAGAAAATAAATACAAGCCATTACATGCGGTACCCCGATACACAAAGGTGCATTTCACCCTTCCCTACTGAGGGACTAGAAGAGCATTTACTTCTCTAGCCCTCAACAAAGCCTTGCTTTCAAGTAATATTATGCTGCCTTTTGAGAAGATGCATGCTTTCTGCAACATCTGCATCGATATACCAAGTATAGCAACTATGTATACCAAGCATATACCATCAAACCCCATCTTGGCATGCGACCACAGCCAACAGCAACTGGCAGAAGCCCTTAGGCAGCTGTCAGCACATTGCCAGCAAGGATGCTTCCCAGTGAACCAGCAGGAGCTGGGATGCCAGGGCTTTTAATTCAATGTGCACTACGTCTTCTGCCAACACAAGCTCTCATCTCATGGTGAGAATGAGCAACACCAGCAAGAGCTGCTGCCTGTACATGCAGTCTAATGACAGACAGCTGCCAACACTTAATGAGAGCTCTGGTGGTAAAGCCTTTGAGGACAAACACACATTCAGACCATACTGCTTGATTTTTAAAGTTAGCTCATTTTGGAATTAGATTAAGCTACACAGGAAACTACATAGAAAAAGGAAGAAGCGCATGTAAACAAAGACAGGCGTACTAACCAACAGAGAAGAACAGCTGCAGCAGCACAGATTTCAGAGCCGACTAGCCGCTTTGGCAAATACAATAGCCCATACTGAAATCCATACCACAGCAACTTCACTGGCATCACACCTGAGCTAGCCACATAATTGCACAGGCACATCTACATGATTGCAGAAAAAACAAGAGGGGTCAGATGGGGGGTAATAGAGAGTATTTCTCCTTCATGTTCCTTCTTTTTGCCCCCAACAGTAATTCCTGTGCAGTTCCCATGCTTAACTGGGCTCAATTTGTACGTCATAGAAATTAATCAATTTGTTAGATTAATCCATTCCCATTAACTTCCCCTTTTCAGGAAGAAAAAGGGCACACCCTCATCCAACTTCAGGAAGCGAGGCACTGGGGGTGGGGGAGAACACATTCTCTTCACCAACATGATAAACATATCTTGTTCTGCTCTCCAACTC
>NW_009258770.1:366578-369998 GCF_000687185.1 Egretta garzetta | reverse complement strand
GTTTTACCGAGTGATATTTCAGAAACATGAAAGAATATTCTGGAATTGCAAGGTCACCTCTTCCTGCCAAAATAAAATATCTTTCCAATAATGAGCTGGAGTAACAAAAAAGATTAGCAGGGGAACAGCACACAATCCCTCCCTCAGATGGGAAGCAAAGCTACTATAATCGAATTAACTGTTGTGCAAATACTGTGCTTTTTCCATGAGCTGAAGTCAGCTTTGGGGTTTTGTTCAGGTATGCAAGAACACTGGAGTTAAAAGAGCTCAATTCCAGTCGCAAGTTTTTACAACCAAGCAGGACTGGAGGTCACTGGGATTCAGGTAGGGGTAGGAAATTGCCTCACTTCTCCTCACCTTGTCTTCAAAGCCATTGTCTGTAGCGTAAGTGGGTGGCTTTCCAGGGTACCGGTACAGAATAAAGTCTCGCCTAGGTAAGCGGAGAAAAACCAAGACTTGAAAGAGCACAATTCTAGTAGAACCACGCTGTGAAGAAGTTTGCAAGGAGCTGTCTGAAGAATCCGCTGTTGGTTTATAGAAAAGTCAGGTCGAATACTTTCCCTGATAAACGAATGCTACCATACAGCCATAGCTAGATGAGCAAACACCACCCATCTTTGGAGGAAAAAAAATTATCTGGGAAAGGCCATTATACTTAGTCACAGATGAGGTCAAGTACTTATGCTTATGGCAGGGTGCTCAGACACTGAGACAATTAAGTCTAAGTGATTTAGTCACCCTGCAAAAGAATTAGAGCCTCAGTACAGGAACTAATCACTCTTGCCAAACTTCAGTTTGTTCCTTTAGTACTGGGACAGCAGAAGCCTGCAAAGGGAGGGTTCTTCCTTCTACCACTGGAGAGCCAGGCTGCTTGTTACAGGGTAGCAGCATTTTTAGCAAGCCAGCAGTACCTGCCCAGGCTTATGTTACCTTTGAAGTAAGTATCAGGGTTTATCCACCAAGTAGGGCAAGTACTCCTCACACCACTGGAGCTTTGAAGAACACCTACTTGAGTTTGAGTCACGCTTGTAACTACCACACAGTGTTTCCACTACACACAGCTCCTTGTTTTTTTCCCATTTTCTATCCTTCAGTCACGAGAAGGAAACACTTGACTTCAGAGTTTAATGTTAGCAAAAAGACAACAAATAAACATCGCTGGAAACTGACCCTTCCCTTAATCCACACTACAAGAACAGGGGCTGTGAAGACACCCACTTACACGTTAGCTTAAGTAACTTCATTAGGGTAGCATTTCTCACCACGTCTCACGCATTAGTATCTCAGCGACAAACAAATAAAAAGTTCTGGGACCAGAACACCATCGAGTCCAAAACAAAGTGAAATTTAAGAGACACTTACTTGTACATCACTGATAAAGCACTCATTTCCAGCTGGCCAGCACTTTCCTATGCAAGATTATGAGGTTACATGAGATAGCAGAGAAGTCTTCAACACCAAGAACTCTATTTCTCTGTGTATTAAAATATCTAGCCAAACTCATCAGTTTGTTAAAACAAATAATCAATGCATTGAGAGTTGAGCTATTAGGATTTCCAGGGAAGGAAAAAAAAGTCTGCAACATGGGATGGCCATGATTACCAAGCTGAGCAAGATGGAGGTAGTTCTGGCCACAACTCAAACACATCACTCAAGATTTTTTTTTTTTTTTTAAATTAAAAAGCCACATTTGTTTCAGAGACTGCTGCATTCACCATACTTACTGGTAAAACTCTAAAGAAATAAAAGCCTGAACTCTAGTATTTGAACCTGGGGGTAAAGGAAGAAACAAGGGATTGCAAAGCTTGATAAACATTTGATGTGAGGTACACTCCACATATTTGCAATTCTTCTCTAAGAAGGTAAAAGCAAAATATGAGTAAGGCTCACAAGAGGCCTCAGCTTTACTGTCCAGTCTGCACAGATTGCTCCTTTGCACCAACACAAATTCCCCAGTAAAACTGATATTGTTTGTGTATGTGAATATTCAGTACAAACCCATAATATTACCTATACAAATGAGACCCCAGGATTGGGATGTAGCTAAAAAAAAAACAAACAAACCAACCCCCCAAAACCATCACCCACCTTTTTACTTTCTAGTTCTAGTCTCCTCAAATTTTAATCTCTTGACAAGCATTAGATCAGTCTTACCTTTGGATCTCCTAGTCGTTCAAGGTATTTCTCAAATGATCCTTCCACATACTTGCAACAAAACAAAGAAAAAAGCCAAATATAAAACCTTAGCCAGTTGGAAAGCAATGTCAAACCTAAACACTACTACCATATGTTACTAGCTGTTGCTCAGGAGAAGGGAGGGCAGGGGACACAGACACCAAATTTGGGATTAGCGTGCCGATTCTTATTATTTTGGGGTTCTGAAGGGCTGTGCTCTGACTGGGGGTATGACTTCAGCTGTTCCCTGCCTTAGGGCATGGGCATGATTTGGGATACCAATGTGGAAATGCCAAGAGATCCTAAAAAAATTAAGAGCATGAGTCTGAGTAATGACTCAACCCCCTCCTAAATTAGATTCAGCACTTAACTGTGACTGGGGGGGGGGGGGAAACCTAGCACACACACCAAAAAAACCACCAAAAACCATCCCAATGCCACACAAAACTGTGCCGCACACACACCTACACAAACCACCACATGTAAAACCAACCAAAAAAAAAAAATATCAAAACCCCCATGACTTTAATAATGATTAAACACATTCTGGAGTTCTCCACCACCTTTTGACGTTCATTTCTTACTCCAAAATCCTACTTATTTCCTACTTATTAAAACAAATTTGCTCCGCAGGGAGTATACTACACAAATAACTGTCACCCTACTGGCTACTTGGGTATTAGTAACTTGCTTGATTTAAGGAACTTCAGAGATATAAATTCAAACAAAATTTGTGCAATTGCAACTCAAATAAGGTAAGCAAGCAAGCATCCTGCCACTTCTCGTCTTTTACATGCATCAAGCGTGGCAAAGCATGCCATGTTTTCGGTGCATATGTTTATGTGGGTATGTTTATGGCTAAACCACTCGCTTGCTCCCACACTGCTTCCTAACTACGCGTGCAAAACTGCCTAACGCACACATTACTTACAGATTCAAACTTATGCTGGTGTTGCCTCATAAATAAGACACAAGCTTTCCTAACTTCCATGTGATGAATTTGAGACGAACACAGCTGAAAAGATAAAGGTCGTGAAGGAATGAAGGAGAAAATTGCAGAGTTTAATTTATGCTTCGCATGAGGCTTATTTCACTCGTAGTTTATGAAGAGTAACGCCACCACAAAACACTTCACGGAGCGGGGACACCGCAGAGGGCTGCGGACGCTTGGGGAAGAAGCTGAGGCAGGCCCGGGCGGCCCTGGGGGCTGATCCCACCCGGCCCCACACACACCCCCGCCCGCGA
>NW_009258770.1:361968-366283 GCF_000687185.1 Egretta garzetta | reverse complement strand
GGCCGCCCCTTCTCGCCGCCGGGCACCGCCGCTACCGGAGCGCGCCCCCAAGCCTGCCTCGCCCCTGCCCCGGCGCCCTTTGCCTGCGAGCGGTGCCCTCCCGGGGTCCCTCCTGGCAGCAGCCATTTTAAGATGCCCGCTGAGAGCCCCAAATACTAGATGACCTCTAGGGGTCCCTTCCAACCCAAAACATTCTATGATACCTGTCCCGCTCTCCCGCGTAACCACCGCCGGGGTCGTTCCCCTCCAGCCCCCGGCGTGGCTGTGCGCGCCAAGCCGCGGTTAAGCCCCAGCAGGCGTCGTCTCCTCCCGGACCTGCCTCGGGAAGGGAAGGGAGTCCTCGCTAAGCTGCCTCCAACTTCATGGCTTGATGTGCCCGTGACTACAGATAACGAGTGGGAAAACCAGCCAAATGGTTATGCAAAATCTCCTGTGACCTTCCCGCGTGCTCTCGAACTGGAGGTAAGCTGCTAGCAGTAAACTTGAAGGTAACAAAAGTCGTTACAGAAGTGAAAATCATAGTTGCTCCTAATAAAGAATTTGGGGAAAACTTCGGGGGTGAGCAAAAATCACTCTTGCACGATTTAGTCCACGTATAGCCCTTGTGCTTGATTTGGAGAGTGCCTCTATGTACATTTAACTTGCTAGTAAAAATTGCACCTGGACATCAGATGCACCGATTCAGGAGTTTCTTTTTCTTGTCTTAAGCAACAGCAACAAAACCCCCCCAACAAATAATGTACTTGCAGGAATTAGCACCAACTACGCACTTACACAATTCTAGAGTATTACAGACCAAATAGCCTTCATGAACACTTTTAAGTTTAAACCCCCTTTTCAAAATATTTACTTAAATTGATGGTAGCATCAACACAGTTGACAATTTCAAGTTTAATTGGGGAGCTCCAATCGGCATTGAATAGGAAACATTGCACTGTACAGAAGTCCAAACCAGGTAATGAGGGGATAACACCGCGTAAATGGATTGACTGTATCGTCAACCCCATTCCTCTCCTACAGGCCATGTTTTGCTTTGGGAGTAAATCACCCAAAACCAGGCAAGTCAGTCGGTGGACAGTTTGGCAGCAGGTTTGCAGCTCTTGACTTTTCCCACCCAGATTCACCATAGGCCCCTTTCCCTTTAAAAGAGGCTTAATCTCTTGCTTTTTAAATTCTCTTGTCAGTGATTCTGTAAACACATGAAATGAGAGCTGGAGGCATCTGCCTGTTTGCAGATCATCACAGGAACATCAACAAGGACAACTTCTTTCCTCTAGTAATAGGCAAATTCAGTCAAGAGACCACTATGTATATGCTGTGTCTGTTAAGTAATTCAGCTTGTCCTCCTCACTGGAATTACCAACTCAGTGCAGATTTTGTGATGTAAATAATCAGTCTGTCCAAGAAACTAGAGTTCATACTCCTCCCCTCCCCCTTGTTGGCACAGTGTTCTTTTAAGCATAAAGCTAGATGGCTTTAAACTGGCACTGAATAGGAAGCTGCTTAATGTCAGTTAATATTAACATTTTCTTTGAGAGTTTGTCCCAGTTGGTGGCTCTTAGGTACTGAAGGCCTCACTAGGAAAGAAGAAAGGTTTTATTCTGACGTTTTTGTTCCTCTGTATTGTTTATTGAAACCCAACAACTTTATCCAAGAACAAAGCAAACTTTTCTGGCTGTCCAGGAAGGAAAGGTTTCAAAGTTGACAAGTCCATCGACTGCAGTGTCTCCACAAGAGTGCTGTAAAAACAGACCAAAACCAAAAATTAAAAAAAAAAAAAAAATTGCATCCCAAAGGTAAAATTTTTTTCTTCACACAATTTTCTTTCTAATCATACATACATAATCCTTTAGCACAGAAGCAAAAATAAGGACACGTATTGAAAGGAAGAAGAGACCCCACAAACCAGCAGGCCCCAGCCATCGCTGGCTCACAGGCAGCATTGCTGAGACCACACTGCGACCTATACCACAGCTTTCACAACCTCAGCTCTTAACTTTTTGATCTTCTGTGGTTGCAATGCTGGGAGACTGAACAAGATCTGAGGATCTTCACCATAAACTGTACCAGGAAATTCATCCTATTTGGACACATAGCATAGTTCTCCACTGAACACACAGCCAGAAAGAACAGCTTAATCAATCTGTTAGCTTGCTATGGTCAGACTGCAAATAAGGCTCAAATGCTAGGCACTGTTCAACAGAAAGAGATAAAAATTCCTTCCTGTCTCTGAAGCCGTCAGAAGCACCGAGATAGTGAGTTTAAGAAACTTGCCCAATATAAATGAATGACAGGCCTAGCTTTTTCAAAAGGCTCTTCCAAAACGTACAAAATCCCATTTGCAGGGCAAAGGAACAAGATGCAGACTAAATAATGGGAGTTGCATTTCCTCTGCCTTCAATTTAGAGGTCATCTGTTATTTACAGAGTGCAATCAATCTTAAGTAATCATAAATAAAAAACAGTAAGACACAGTCAAAACAAAGAGAGCAAATGAAACTAACAGGAGCCAGGATGAACAGCAACAAAAGGAGATGGGGTTTTGTTGCTCTTGGGTTTTTGGGGGGGAGATTGTTTGGCTGGTTGTTTGGTATTTGGTTTCGGGTTTTTTTTTCCCCTGTAAGTGACCAGCAGTAGATCTGCGAAACTCCTTGTCACAGGATGTGGCAGATTCAGGAAGTTTGGTTAAAAGGACAGCCTGAATAAGCACTTCAGAGACAGAGATACTGAAAGTTACTAACCAGACAGCATCTGCTTTAGGAATCCCCCTGAATCAAACTACTTAAGAGCATTAGTGGGAAAGTGATACAAGGAAGTACCCTATGTTTGTCCAGTTCTGGAGCCCTCAGCACAAGAAGGCCATGGAACTGTTGGAGCGGGTCCAGAGGAGGGCTACTAAAATGATCCAAGGGCTGGAGCACCTCTCTTACAAGGACAGGCTGGGAGAGTTGGGGCTGTTCAGCCTGGAGAAGAGAAGGCTGCGGGGAGACCTGATTGTGGCCTTCCAGTACTTAAAGGGGGCCTATAGGAAAGACAGGACAGCTGTGACAGGACAACAGGTGATGGTTTTAAACTGAAGCAGGGTAGGTTTAGACTGGATATGAGTAAGAAATTCTTTACAGTGAGGGTAGTGAAACACTGGAATGGGTTGCCCAGAGAGGTGGTGGAGGCCCCATCCCTGGAAACATTCAAGGCCAGGTTGGACGGGGCTGTGAGCAACCTGATCTGGTTAAAGGTGTCCCTGCTTCTGCAGGGGGGTTGGGCTGGGTGACCTCTAGGGGTCCCTTGCAACCCAAACCATTCTATGATTCTCTGTTCTTGCCCTGTCTCTTCTTTTGGCTGGGCACTTGCATGTGGCCACTGCAAATAGGATATTGAGCTATGTAGACTCCTGATCCATGGCAGTAAGGCCATTCTTATGTTTTGTTCAAAACATTCCAGATACTTTCAATTTTATTCTGTCAGTACATCTATACATTCAATTTTAGTGCCCTTTACAAGGAAAATCCATACATCAAAATGATTAAATGGAGTCCTAAGTCTGCAGGGAGCAATTCACTCCTTACGGCTCATGGTTACAAACTGATGGTCTGAGTTGTATTATTTCTAGACTTAAAAAAGAGCAGAGAAAGAGAGAAGCTGTTAAGTACCTCTAGAACGCTACCTGACTGTTCCAAATTCAACCACTTCTATTTGGTTTAAATAGCTCTTCTTTCAAGCTGAATACATGTGCCTTCAAAAAAAAATTAAAAGGAGTCAATGTCAAAAGGCTTGGTAAAAGTTTAGTAAATTAGCACCTAATGTTAATCTATTCACTAGGGAAAATCACCTTGCAAACAAATGGTCCTGACAGAGAAGGATGTAAATGGCCTTGTCACATCCTCAATACTGCAGTATCAGAGAGTGATGGGGCTGAACACTGCTTGTTCAGTCAGGCCAGCCACAGCAGCTCCATACCTGCAGTTACAGTGGAGGACGTGCCCATCTCTGTGGAGCTGTTTTGCCAGTTCAAGTTGATGGTTGTTCATCAGCTTTTCGTTTATTACTACTATTAGTGGTTTTCCTTTTTCTAGAGTCTCCAGACAGCTACCTGCACCTACAGGAGAGACAGAAAACACGGTGAGTTTTTGCTCCGGCAGAAGAATCATCATCCTACCTGCTCTTGAAACATGGGAGACACCTGAAGGTGAATATTTAACCATCCCAGCTCTAGTTGTGGACCTGAACATTCGATGCCAGCCCAGCCCCGAGCCGTAGAGGGACAGACTTCACCCAACCGACTTCCCCTCCAGCCCCCAGGACAACGGGCTCGGCCA
>NW_009258770.1:343686-361280 GCF_000687185.1 Egretta garzetta | reverse complement strand
GGATGGCACCCGCTGTAACGAGCCCGCTCGCCGGCAGCGTTCAGCGACCTCAGCGCGGTAGCCCCGATCGTCTTAATTTTTCAGAGTTTGGGGGGTGGGGGGGGAGAAAGTAAGCCAAATTTGGAAAAGGAACCCAGGCAGTTTTGCCCTCCACGTGTTATTTTAGCACTTGGAGCACAGATCGCTGTAACTGACGGCCTGACTGGGGCCAGGTGCTGGGTGTGTTCACAGCCTGCCATTCCCATAGCACGGCCACAGCTTCCTTTTCTTTACAGACTTAACTGACCTGGGCTAGTCTGGGAGTAACATCACAAAAGGATAGCAGCAAATGAGCAGTCAGTCAAGCTTTGGAGGAGAGATTGATGTTTCAAGACAACTGTTGCCTGAAGCAGTGCTGCAGGGGGTCCTGTAATGGCTGACACGGCCTTGAGCACTGGGCCTCACCAGGAGACACTGCTTTCATTTGAGGGCATCACCTGGGGACAAGTCATAGCATTGCAGAGCAAATGCGTGGGATACAAGCCTACCTTCAGATGACCCAAGGCAGGAGAAGATTGCATACGTTTTTATCAGTGGGTGAGCTGGGTTGGTTTTGCCATGTGGATACCCTTCCACTGATACCACAGGGAGTGGTGAAAATGGGGACACAGAAGGAAAAGAAATAAATGTAGTTCAAGTTCTGCATTCTATATTTTGTTTGGAGAACTTTTAATAATTCTGGCTATGGATGTGCACTGTGTTCACTCCCCCAAAAATTCCAGAAAAGCTGTAAACTTGAATAGAAATGGCTGTCTGCTGGCTCTTAGTTCATTCCAGAAGGTCAGACGTAAAAATTACTTGGCCTAAATAGATGAACCTGTCACAGGAGCTAAGATTGCAACATGGGGAAAACCCTCAAAGTGAGACGGAAATCAAAGCTAGGAGCTGTATCCTCCTGGTTTTTCCTCACTTTGCCACTGACCACTGTTAACACCTTGGGGAGGTGCTCATCTTTTCTGTTTCTCCACCCACAAGGCAGTGTTTAGCAATTTATCTCCTCTAAAGCTTTCTGTGGAGGCAATTATATCAATGTGCAGAGAATTGAGTCTTTTAAAAATCTTCACTGTAGCAAATTTTAAAAGACATTGAATAGTTTTTTGCCTATCCTCCTTTCCTTGGCCTTTTGAAAGATACATTCTCAGTATCATTGAATACAGGTAGGTTTCCCCTCTTCCCTATTGGCCTTTCTCTAAGCACATGTCTTTTTTGATGCTGTTTCAGGCTGGTCTTACTACCTTCTTACGAGGACTGAGGAGAAGTACTCCCTTGAGCAAAGGCATGCCAGCCCCCCTGTGAAATGTGATCCCAAGAGCCAAGGGACAGGAACCCAGACAGGAGCTGAGGCTGGAGATGAAGGCCCTTTCTGAAAAATAAAAATGCTGTTCAGTGTTAAACCACATTAAATCAATCGCAAAGATGAAGTCACCAGTAAATGTATTATTTCAGGTACATTTCCTCTTTGTGATGAAAACCTGTGGGGGGGGGGTAGGGGAGAGGGATAATATTTCAGTTTCCAAAAAAATCTGAACATTAAGTCTTTTAATCTTGTCCACTGAAAGCTAAGAATAACCCCTTAGCAGTTGGACAAACTGAACTAGCAGTTTTCTGTCTTAATTGCAAGAGTAACACAATGTACATTTCTACAAAAAGAAACCACTCAAATTAGACATCTAAATCTATTTATTCCCTGAATTAAATTTCATAGATGAGGTCACATCTTTATATGCTATTGAGTATTCCAAGAAAGACGCAGAAAAGATGTAGCTATCTTGAGAATACCTCTGATTGCCATGTTAATGGCTCATTCACAATGCTCATTAGCCCCCTGTTGCTTTCATTTAGCATAATGAGCAACACTGAAATGTATTTATTTTTTGATTAAAGCAAATGGTGCTGACAGCAGACGTGGCCAGGGGGAGGGGGACACTTTATCTTGGGAAACATGCTGTAGAGCAAAATAATATCAGTCCTGAGTGTACAGGGCCTTAGTGGCCCTAAAGAACCTCACCCAGCTCTTACTGCTCTCCCTCAGGGCAAGGAAGGGAGGAGCTGAGGGTGACCACAATACCAGCCAGACAAAGACCTCACCAACACAGCACAGTCTGACCACACCA
The DNA here is from genome assembly GCF_000687185.1 of Egretta garzetta. Taxonomy (NCBI): domain Eukaryota; kingdom Metazoa; phylum Chordata; class Aves; order Pelecaniformes; family Ardeidae; genus Egretta; species Egretta garzetta. Next base: position 359,127 of record NW_009258770.1, on the reverse strand, counting down.
GAGAAAAGCAAGCAGAGCAGTGGCAGCAACAGGTCCAGTGGTCCAGTGACCATCAGGCAGAGGCAAGGTAACAAGCCATTTCCAAGGTCAATCCAGGAAACCCAAACAGCAACTCATGAGCAGAACTAGCAGCAAGGACACCTACAACTCATCTCAAACTCTGTCCTTCCAGCGTAAGAAGGACCTGTTGGAGCAGGTCCAGAGGAGGGCTACGAAGATGATCAGGGGGCTGGAGCGCTTCCCCTGTGGGGATAGGCAGATAGTAGAGGTTGTTTAGCCTAAAGAAGAAAAGGTTCCAGGGAGACCTTACAGCAGCCTTCCAGTACTTAAAGGGGGCCTACAGTAGAGATGGGGATGAACTCTTCATCAGGGAGCATAGTGATAGGACAAGGGGTAACGGTTTTAAACTGAGAGAGGGTAGATTTAGATTAGATACTAGGAAGAAGTTCTTTACTGTGAGGGTGGTGAGGCACTGGAACAGGTTGCCTAGAGAAGCTGTGGATGCGCCATCCCAGGAAGTGCCCAAGACCAGGCCAGATGGGACATCTTCAAAGTCCCTTCCAACCTAAATCACTCTATGATTTTACTTAAAGCCTGAACTTAAGTGAAGTTCCCATCAGAGGGTGTGGGTGGAAGCCCCAGCTGAGGCTGGTTCAGGGCACTTAAGACCTATTAGTGCAGTCAAGGCCCTGGATAGGAAGTTAAACTTTGGGATAAAAGGAAGGATGCTAAATTTTTCAGGTGTGTCAGAGATGAGGGTCAGCACATGTTTAAATCTTTCTGAGAAAAGGTAAGGATAAGATAATTAAATGATTGTAATTTATTTTTTTTTAATTAGGAGGATAGAATTGAAATATATTGGAGTGTTTTCCTGGTTATATCATTATTTTATATTAGGTTAATTACAGTAGTTTAGGAAATTACTACTCATTTGTAACTAAAGCACTATAACTCACCACATGCATGCTCTTACTCCGCCGAAATTGAAAAATTCATTCACCATCATGACAAGATAAGTCCACACATTCATTCCACAGTTAGAACAGGTTTACAGTGGTTGCCATTGTACCTCAGCTGTGACCTTGCTTTCAGCCATCCACTCATAACTTAAAGTCCCTATAAAGTAAGGCACTCTCAAGAAAATATTCCATGCCTGAGCCACAACTCGTTCATACTCTCAGTTTACTCCCTCAAATTTTAGCAGAGTAAAATGTGTATTTAGAAAAATGAGGACACTTCAGATAATACTAGTCTTCCTAACCCTCAAGTGAGAGAGAAACTGGAGTACAGTCTGCATAGTACTATGAGTTAAATTCCTATATCTAGATTTGCTCTGACTATTAATGTTTGCATACAGAAAAGCTTCTTATTCTTCTAGTCAATGGGTGCCTATTTGGTGGTATTTTCTAAAGTTCCTGTGAGATCTTGCTCCCCTCTGTGCTGTATATGGCATAACTATGTTCTAATACTTTCTTCCCCTGACAACATCTGGGAAAAAAACTGAAGATGGCATGAGTGCAAGCTAGTTTTTGTTAAGTGGGAAATGATGTATGCCTCCTCTCTTCTCCCAGCCTTTATCTGAACTGTTTCTGGGTGCTTCAGTTGGGAGCACTGTCGCTTTGTGTTCAGCTCAGCTTGCCATAGTTTGCCCTGAAAGCTCCATAATTATATTATTGAGGAGTGAGAAAATGCATGAAAATAAACTAGTCAGTTCACATCTTGGTTTCTGAAAACTACATACTGCCCTCAGTTTGCTCTTGAAGTCTAAAGACTAACTCACAACTGTCGCAATAGAACTCTTGATGACCCCTGAAATGCATGGGCTGCAGACAATGTATCAAATAATGAAGCAATGATTTAAATATATACACCAACAGAAAGGCAGGTAAACCTGTAAGCCTACAAAGTCTGATTTTCTTTGAATGAAAAAAAAAGCCAATGACTAGCTAGTTAAAAATGCAACCCTGTCTTTCCTTTACCTTGTATTTTGTGCAGAAATTGATTCTCTACTTGGCTGATATAATGATGCAGTTGGTGACATGAGGCACAAGAGAGCAATTTAGACCTCTCCACACTAAATTTACATTATGTTTCAGTACTTGTTATATGTTTATGAATGTGCAAAATGAGTAAAGATAGCCTTATTTCTATTTCTAGTTGGCTTTATATAAATTTGAACTGAAAAAATGTTCACTTCCTTTTTGTCTCTCATTTAGATGTAGTGCTGTACCTGTGAGGGATGATATTTCTTTTACCAGAGGGGACTGTGAAAATTAGATGGAGAATATTTTGGGGAACGATTCCTTCATAATACCATGATTCACAGATGCTTGGTCTGGGAGAATAACAGAGGAACATTTGTCAGGCAAATTTAAATAGTGTACTTTGAAATAGTTCGTCACAACATTTCTGCATCCTTTGAATTGTCTCTTTGTGGGCTTGTTATTTGGCAGTGGGGATTGTCAGGTAGCCTGCAGGTACACAAAGGCTCAGACTGACTGGGACAGCGAAGGGGATGTTAGGTCACCTCTTCCTCAGGGCTGACTAGCAGAAGGCAGGCACTGGAGCAGCACAGAGGAACTATATCCACTGACTAAATATTGCACACTTTAAGTGGAAGGGGAGGCTGTGGCTTAGCTAAAATGAGTGTTCTGTCAGTCCATGATCTGACAACTCTCATGGATTTTTCTGAATTTTGCAATATTTGATGGCGTGCCTTGAAGCTTCAGGTTCTAGAATTACATAATCATGATTTTTAAGGCCTTATAGTTCTGAAGAGGAGACTGAGAAAACAACTGACTGAATCTTAAAGTCTTGAAAACTAACACATAAGTAATATTTATTATATAATTATGTGTCTTTTTATTACTCCATACAATACAAATACTTGCTTTGTATTTAAACAATGTCACGATTCTTTGAGACCTGACTTCTGGAAGCTCGGAGCTTACTAATTGATGAAAGTAAAGTGCTGCTGGTATTTGTCCTGCCTGCGAAGCAGGAGGTCACCTCTATGCTGGGATGTAGTGCTTATTGCATTTCAATCCTTGTTACAAGGAGTGTGGCTCAACTGATTTGTCCCAGCTGTTGACCTGGATCTTTACTGATGCTTGATGCCTCTGCTAGGTTTCCATCAAGGGTAAAATGCTTGCGTTAAAGAACCAGAAAATGGGCTTTGTATCAAATAAAATTTCTCAAAGCTAGTAATTTCCAGTAAATGTTGGGGATATTTGGGAGATTGTAAATGAAATAATTTGAAGAATGGTTGCTAAACAGGCTGTACGCAGACGTAGGAAGGAGTCTGAGGTCTGTCGCGAGGAATCGATATGGTGATGTCTCCTGGCAACTGGTCCCTTCAGCTCCCTTGGGAACCTCTGCCTGTGACAGCCTGGCACTACTCCTTGCTGTTTGTGGAAAACACACGCCACTATTCCTGCCCACTAGCTACCAGCAAACACCTCCACACCAATCCACTGTGTGAATGCCCTGCCATTTCATATTCCTGCATAATCCCTTTGACAACCAAATCTATTAAAAATTCATTTTCATCCAGGCAAATCAGACTCCCTGAAATCAATTGAGCTTTGTTCTCTGAAGGCAGCTTGTGCTGGTGCACACGTAATCAAATCCTGAGGCGGCCTTGCATGCATTTTTACAAGCACTGAGATAGACTTCATGTTTCAATTATTCTTTTTGATGTGCATTTTTGAAGGAAATTAGAATATTATGCTCAAGTAAACCAACAGTTTTAGATCTTTAGGAAGGAGCTCCAAGTGAGCAGAGTTCCTCCCTTTTCCCAGCCAGTCCCAACTATACAAACATCTCTCTTTGCCATGCAGCATAAAAATAGGTAAGGTCGTGATCAATGAACCCAGTCTAAATTTCACCTCTATCCATTTGCCTATTGTTTTCCAATAGCTGGCTCTTGGCAACAGTAGTTTATGCAGGCATTTTGAATTGCTCTTCAGAAGTCTTCAGGAACCTAAGTCAGTCCACTGATTAAGTAAATGGATTTTTGAAGTATGTAGACTAGCTGAATATACCCTGCAGTTAATGAAAAGTGATTGTAATTCTTCCTGAAAACAGAAGAGCATGGGTGTTGGGCAAACATGATCAGTGGCGTTCATACCAGTAGAGGGCTGCCCACATACACTATATTAAGGGGATCAAAAGGCATCAAGCCTGCAGGCTCCTTTTTGCTCTGTCTTTTCAGCATAGTATTAGCATCTTTACATTTACAATGCCTTTTTTTTCTTCTCAAGCTGGGTCTCAAAACCGAAGTGAAATAGTGAAAGCATATGAGATTCACTTCCCAGCCGATCAACAGAGATAGCCAACACAGATCTGCACAAGGCCTGAAAAGATCAAGTGGTGTTTCATGCATTGAGCCTGCCTGTTCCCAGCAAGTCTTGTTCAGAGGAACTTCACCCTCTGCATCATTCCCAAGCCTTTGCAAGAGCAGCAGGGGTGCTAACAGCAGTGACAGAGTCATGATTCATTTATCTCTGCTTTTTGTTTGTACTAATAAGATGATAGCTTATTATTTACAGGCAGTCTAGTTTCCATTAGATATTAGGGATCAAAGTAGCCTCTAGATACTTGCCAAAACCACTGAGCTCAGCTTGACGATTCTTTAACAGCTCTGTCTGGGCCACCATTTTTTTTTTTGTTTGCATGTTTATATAGCGGTGAATCATACTGAGGAAAATCAATAACAGAAACATCTTTATTTGCACGCATTTCCTGTTTATGGCTGCCTTTTTACCACCAGAAATGCTAGCAATATTTTATGCAGATGCAGAGGCAAACCAGAAGGTTAATACTGTGCAGTGAATTTCATGAAGATGTGAAGATAAAAAATTGGCTTTTATTTTTTAACATGCTAAGGGTGTATGCAGAGATATGCATAAAAGAGATACATAGTCATGTTTACAACTGGAAAACTGTTTCGAGTGTGTGTGCCTGTGCACTTTACAAATATATACTTTTATTTAGGTATCAATGTATAATGGTGAATCTTCTCTCAGGATTTCTTGCATCATAATTCCAGGATAACATTCATCTGTTTAAAATAAATAATCTTGCTAGAACTTGCTCAGAAATACTGGACCAGATTCACCCCAGGTGTAATTTAACTGACTTAGATCTAAAAACAGAGCTCGGTGCTACATTTGGGAGAGTCATTACTGCTGCATGCACTAATGTCAAAACAAGAATGTTTTACATTATCTTGTCCCTAGAGAAGACTTTGCTGAACTCACCATAGTCCTGTTTGCTTCACCCTGTAGCGTACTCGTGCATGGCCACCTGCACTCCCATCGACAGTAACACTGCCTTTCCCTGATGAAACTAAGAGGTGTTCAGATACTAAATGTGACTGTTCATGTACATAAGGCCTTGTGTACCAATGCTTCCTGTTAGCGGCACACTACAAAGCACTATTCTTGTCACTGTGCCATATTAAAATGGTGATTCATGGTTAAGTAAATCAGTCCAAAGGAAGGGCCTTGGTTTTGGTTTGTCTAATTTTTAACTGTATCACAGATTGGGTGGACAGCTGAGGGTAAACTGAAGTCTTTAATCAATCCATAAGCAAGGTAAAACATACTTGGCAGACATATAGATAGATAGGTCAGCTTTCCTTTGCCTTGTTTGGGAGGTGGAACTATGAAGGCTGAGAAAATTCTTCACGCTTCACAGCATGGTCCATTTCTAGTCCTTTTTGTAATGGCTCTGAGCTTGCAGTAGAGATATGGGCAGTTGGCTGTCAGAAATTGGACTGAGGAGACTTGCAGGCTGCTGGGCAACCATTGCATAGATCAGCATCAGATTGCTATCAGACAGTGTTGAGCTTGACCCAATGCCTTTGCCATAAGGCAAATAATGTTCCTTTTCTGCCCCTTATCAAAGGGATATAATTGCCTGGCAGCACCCACAGTTGATATGATGACACTTCTGGCATAACTAGAAAATAAGTTAATTTTTCTGAATGTAATGAGCTTTGATATTGAAGAAATGATTCATGTCTAAGATCAAAAGGAAATGTCTTCTGAAGCAGACAGTGTCCCATTTCCCTCCAGGGCCTTAGATTTCTGTCATGATAGGCAAAATCATTCCCTTTGGTTTCTCTGAACCTGGAATTTTATTTTTTATTTTGTGAGGCAGTGACTTGTTGAAGATTCAAGTGAAATCTTTGTTGATTCTGCAACTGGTATTACGCAAGGTACTGCTGGGATATATTGCAGATCCCTTACTTGTTTTTGTTTATGAACAACCTACCCCAAGGTGCTAATTAGCTAGAAGAATTGCATATACACAGAGTACAGTTTTGTTCCTCCATAGAAATACGTTTGTGGTTGAGATGAATGTAACTTGGCTTAATTGTGAGCGTCCTGGATTTCTGAAATCAGCAAGGTAGTAGCAAAAATGTGTGACTGGTATTTTTAATCTAAAAACTAATTACAAATACTTGGTTAATTCTTAATAACACCCATCCTCATTAATGACTCATTAGATGCAATAAACCCATTTAAATATTTTTATTTATTTTCCACAAAGTCTGGCTACATATTGCTTGTACTTAGTAAGATCTGTCTTTGGTGGTTGGTACCTCTGTTCTGTAATTGTAATTAGCTATTTTCTTGGCCTGTGTATTGTGTAAGGTGGAAAAAATTCTTTTGTGTGTCTTACTTTGACATACAGATAGGATTTGTGCCATGCCCAGTGTTTCTTTTCTAACTTGACTTCAAGGATGCTTGAACACAGGACATAGGGCAAAGCATGGCTGTCTGTAATCTCTTGCTTCTGAGACTAGGCAATACAAATGCCACTGTTCTTAAATCTTCTTTGGGGCATTTTATTTTTCTTGGAGGAGGAAGGTTCACGTCAGACTTTGTATACGGATAAAGTCATGAGGATACTTGTGGGTACTAAATAACAACGATACATTGGTTTTAAATTGAACACTGTGCTTCAGAAGTGGCTGCAATAGGAGGAATCGGCATGATCTCCATGGGTTTATGTAACAAAAATGAACACCAATTACAGTGCATTTTTTCCACTGGGACTTAGCCCATCATTTTGTCTAATTATGGTATGAATCCCACAACGGAGAAAACCCGTCTTCTGTAAAGAACTAATTCCCTTTAGAAATGCTAAAAATCTTAAAGAACTCTAATTATAATACATTTCTCAATAGATAAAGAGAGCCAGACAGAGCCTGTGCCAGCCACTTACCACGAAAAAAAACAGCAGAAAAAGATGAAGAACTACCCTCGAAGACAAAGAGGGAATATGAAGTAGTTTGTATAAACTCTCATCCTTCCTCTAGGCTCTTACTAAATATAATGACTGATCTATGCCTAAAAGCATTACTGTCAATTGAGAGTTGATAGATTTATTGACATATATTCAAGGAATAATGTTGGACTAGAGAGACTTGGGAAAAGAATGGCTGAAAACAAGTTCTACTATTCTCTTAAGAAGTTCTGAGACAGTCCAAACTAGCGTGGGTACCCAGACTACTCAGGCATGCAGTTTGCTTTGTGTATTGTAGTTTCTGGCACCAGGCGTGTTATATCATGAAATGGGTTGCCTGTGATTGAAAAGGGGAAAAAATCTGATTTCCTCATTCCCAGTCCTATTCTTCAGGCCAAGTTCCAACATCGATTTGATTGGATTTCTGCAAACCTGAGATGGTTCATTAAGCTGCAAAGCTCAACTGAGGGTTGTTCAAAAGACTGATGAATGGCAAAAAAGTCAGCAGAGAGAAGAGCTGCAAGGCTTCTTCGGCACAACAGAGGATGGTTGTAGATGAGAATGACAAAAAATAGGCTATTGTCACTCGGGGATGAGATAACCACACGTACACATATCGCTAGGCATCAGTTTATTTTGCCTGATGTTCTATTATGTCTTTTAAACCTGCAGTATTAAATAAAGAGGCAGTGTTTAACACTGAAATTGCCTAAAACGTGCCTTCCCCAGCTGTCTGGTGAGATTGAATCCAAACTCTTATTTTCATTCAATGGAATGGTCTCGCATACTTTAGAACACTGAATGAAAGATCTTTCAGACTCACTCGCAAGAAAGAATAAACAGCCCTCCCAAGAGGAGGACTGCACATTGCATCTATTTACAGATTGGTGTACTAAAAAAACTAATCCTAACTCATGATTAACCGCTGAAAGATGACACCTTGGGAAGTGAAAACCTGGTATAGCTGGATCTGATCAGCTGAGAGACAGACAACAGCTCTCGCTGCTTCCTGGCCACGGAGATGTTTGTTTGCCGTGTTTGTCTTTCATTGAAGGAAACGAGTGAGAGAGTTTATACACCCACAAAGACAAAATCTCCAGAAAAACAGACAAAACCTAGCAACTCACAGGTCTTCCTGCCTCAGTGACTGACATCAAATCATGTGATAACAGTCCAGGGAAAGCTGGTTGGCTTCTCCTCATTTTACCTTTAAATTACATACAAAGAGAATGTAAACTGAAGAATGTAAAGATTTTATTTAGATAATTTCTTGCTATCAGTTCCCTATGTTCATTCTTAACTGGTTGTCACAGTGATATGCAAAGGTAAATGGAAGGAGAAGCACATGGAACATGCACAGAGACGAACTGGGTACAGCTCAGCTGCATTTGCTGTACCTGACCTCTGATGTGCAACTGGTCTCCAGATTTGTCTTTTTACTTTATATGAGCATCTCTAGCACTCTGGTGTGATTCATTCCTGTGATTTACTGTGTGGCTCTTCTGCCTGTTCTTGGATTCAGAGCTGGATCATGAGTAAAACATACAGTGGGAGAAAGCTGCAGTCACACATCTACCTACAACAGACCTTCCTTTGCCTTGCATGCCTCTTGTATGGATTACTATTCTCTGTGTCAGGGATACTTGTGTGCCTGCATAAACTGTATACTCTGACCTGAAGTTTTAATTTTAAGTATCTTACTCTGTCCCCTGCTCTTGAGGTGTGAGTAATTCTTCTGATCTCAAGTTTCCTCAGCAGGAGAAAAAAAGAGGCAATGATGCTGAACTAATTAGTATTCATAAAACATAAAGGCTTATTCGAGCCTTTAAGTGACAGGAGTGATACCAAATTTAAAGGTGTTGTCTACAAGCATTATGTCTGAAATGTGACTTGCTCATGGATATGGAAGGCAGCTTTTCTGAGAAAGGCCTTCAAGACAGTGTCTGGTCCATCCCACTGCCTCAGAGCGTGATAAGCTGTTCCTAATCTCTGTGTTACTGCTGTTGTCCAGCATGGGCACTGAAGACACTGAATTTCCGCTAAAGCAGTATCCTTTGGGAGATGTTTTAAGAATTTTAAGCCAGGCAAAATTCATCGGAGGAGTAGAAATAGAACAAAATCTCACCTAGGCTACGTATATACTCAGTCTGTCAACATATCTTTCCTAAACTGCTTTGCAGTAAATTTTTATTCAGCCTTATCCCAGCTAAGCTGGTGCTGAGTGGTTTGAGTGTGGAGGTAAGCAGGGCAGTGGGGCAGTGCTGTGTCTGGTAGTGAATCAATGGATAGATACAAGCAAAAGTCAAACAAAGGAAAAGCAGCCTCAGCGATCTGATCCCAGGGGTTTATTTCTTCCCGAGTAGCTTGCAGATGTGCATATGGAGAATGTTGCCATGCTGTAGTTATCTGTCAGCTGTCCCTTTCAGTGTTGGCTATGCTCTGTAACAATAAACAGCTTTGAAATTCAGGGTGTAACACAGCACAATATTAGCCAAAACCAAGTGCATTCAGAATGCTTCTCTCTTTCCTCTCTCTGTTTTGTTGGATGCATTCAACAACAACAAGTCACATTTCTTCCCTGCTAGGTGCCAACATGAAGTAAATGCAAACCGGTGTGTTGTTATCACCTGGACTCCACATGCTGACAGAGTCACTGCCAAAAGAGCTGTTCAGAGATTTTCCAAGCTGTGGAAGCATGAAAAATTTGTGAACAGCAAACCCACATCAGTTTGATTCTGTTGTGACAAGCTGTAAGATTTGCCAGTGAGTGTACTGCAGCAACCTCACGCTGGCCCAGATGTGAGCTTCCTGGGGCATTATGTGCCTGCCATGCCACAGCTATTTGGACAGGTTCCTAGTAACCTAGAGATTATGGAGTAACATTGTAAAAAGTGCCGCGTATTAACTGCTATGACATGAATTACTTTGAATTAGGATTGCTAGGGCATAAGGAGTAAAGGGGAGATCTTCCTTGTGAATTTTCCTTCAGCAGGTGGCATCCAGGTTTGTGTCTTTAAGGCTAATAATACAGGCTTACATAGCCTTAAAAATCCACTGCTCTGTGCACTGCAGCACTGGAAACATCCACTTGTGACTTCTGGGCCAAAGTCAGGATTCTGATATGGGAAGATGTTTAAGGGGCATGGGAAGAATAGCAGGGAGGTGCTGGAGGATGCCAAAGCCTGTGATGCACTCAAATCCAGCTCATGTGTTTGCGTTGTCCTGTAAAGAGTGCCCCAATTCAGCACTTGCTTGCCCACAGAGTTCCACGGGTAGCCCAGGCCCAGTTTGCTTATGAATCTCTCCTGTATTTTAAGGAAGAGCTTGTCTGCCTAATGCTTGCTCATATGTGTGGGGTACATAGAAGTATCCCAGACAGGTGCTACTTAATCCTTCAGTGTTGCTAGTAGGTATGTGTTTTTTCATAAAACTATGGGAATAAACATCAGCCAGTAGCTATTGTGGTACAAGTGTTTCGGGACTTGAAGAGGAGCTAGCTTTGGGGCAACAGCCCAGATTAAATAAGATACATTTCTTGCTTGCAGAGAACAGATTTCAAGTATCAAAGAATGTTGCTGAGCTCTCATTTAATTTGCAGGTGCCTGTTGTTTCTTAATCGATTGCTATTAAATGGGACTGTAAGAGTAGGACTATGACCACAAAGACAGAATTAATGCAGGGGGAGTCAGTTTAGGAAGTCCATGGCTATTAGCTTGATCAAATTATACTTTGAAAATGGGTTAATAAATCTAGAGGAGGAAGGGAGGGGAAGGTCTTCTGAATTATTCATCATTTGTTTCCCAGTTGACAAGTTTACATAGACATGAAATTCAGGTGGGAGTATAGGGAGTGGGTTATTTATTAATTACATATGAATTGGACAGACCTTCCTCTCTTGTATCCAGATCTGCTTTCACAACATGGTATTGCCTATGGCTGGGCAACTTCTTTTTGCCTTCAGCTGAAGAAATTCTAGAGTACCTCTGAAAAATCCAATCCATCAACATTCATATTCCATTTAGGATTATTTTTCACACATAACATCAGCTGTCCTAGGTGATACTTTAACTGTTCTCTCTTATGAAAGGGCTGAGGAGGAAATTTTCATACACTGCATTCTAGAGAGCAAGTGTGCAAGAAACCAACTTATCATTGTGATTTTTCCGGCTTTGTTTTGATATCTATGCCCACAGAGTGAACATCAGGAATTGAAACTGCTCTTATTCATGCTGGAACTTCACAGCCTTCTGTAAAAGCCTGAGGATGGTGAGGATTTCAGAGGACTTTATGGGGTTAGGCTTTTCGTAGATGGAATGTATAACATGCAGTTCCTTTTTGTGACCAAATGTGAAATCTGTGTCAGGAACAGTAACTGAAAATAGTATCTTCTCCAATCTGCAAGGATGTAGTCTTAAGTCTCTTGTAGCTTTAGCATTTGTTTATAGAATTACATATTTCAAAATGTTTTACTTAATATTCTGTGTAGCCTTTTTTAAGCCCACTGCATCTATCAAGCAGACTTCACCATCTCTAGGTTTATTTTTCTATCAAAATGGCAACAACTATGTTGACAGCTCATGTATCAAGAAATACAGTTGGGGATTTTTCCCCTTTTCAGATATATCTGCATCTGAATTTTTAGTCATGCATGTCATTGCATGACTGCACATTTTTTGCAGGGCACATGAATAAACAGGAATGTAAACAAACCTTCTGTCCATACCAGAATTAAGCTGAAGTATAGACACACCAAAAAGATATATCTTCTTTGAAAAAAAAATACAATCGTTCCACAATCTCACCTAACTTGCTACCTAATCTGTAGCAAATAAGTTGACTTGTAGCATTTACTGTCAGCAGAGGGTAGGTAGCAGGAGGAGTTGTCTGCATCTTTCCTGGCCTGCTGTAAAGCTATAGATGTCTATCTGCACTAGGATGTTACCTCATAAGTAGTTACCACGTTAGTGATTGCAGGGTAAGGACATAGTTCTTTTCCTAGTGAAGACAAGGTGTGCACATAAGTTTTCATTAATGCTGACAGTTAAATGGATGTGTGACCTCACATAATATTTGGGTTTCAAGCATTTTTTATTTCTTTTTCAAGTAAAATCAAAAAAGGTCCTTCTGGGAGCTCCAGGTTGATCCTCTGCTGAGTTATGCTGTTTCCAAAATTCTTCTCTGCAGCCCTGTGAGGATATGAAAATATATGTTTATATATTCTGACACAGAGAATAAACATATTCTACATATTAGCCCTTTCTGCTCAAGACTTAAGGGTTTGTTAATGCAGAAAATTCATGGACATGGATGGAAATCATGTGGATGTGATTCATCAAGCATAAATCCTGCAGAATATATATGGTTTGGGGAGTTATACCGTACTCAGGTCCTGACATCTCCAGACTAAATATCCTGGGAAATTTGGGAGCAATGGGTGTTTTTCTGATGACTGTAGGCTTACTCTGACCTCACAGTCCCACCCACAAAGACCGGCAACGCAAAGTTGTTTTGCTGCTCCTTCAGAACAACAACAGGTGGCTGGCTGCCCCCGCAGGTATGGAATGGAGGAGGTGATGAATTTACTAAATAGTCATATTTGTTTCCAATGTCTAAGATGGGAGTAAAGATGGGAGCAAACTGTGCTGGTTCAGGTAATGGTAGGGTGTCTGCTTACACAGATGACCCTCAAGGCCAACAATTAATTGGAAATGAGTGGCACCACTTGAGCCTATTTCTGCAATACGAGCTGGTCTCTCAGATCCACACGTGGGAATAATACAGAGCAGTCAACGACTCACCATTGATAGTAGTATGTCTCAATTTTTGTAAAAAAACCCCCAATTTTCTGTAACAGATGGACAAGTGGGAAGGAAACAGACTGCTGGAGGGGAAGGGTGTGGATGTGACACCTGCAGTTCTCCAAGATCCAGCAAATTAATGCATAAGTTCCAATAGCTACTCCTTATAGCCAAAGAATGCCGAAGGCCACTAAAGCCCACTCGGCAAGCACAGGTCAGCGCATCCCAAGAGTCTCTTTTCTCAGAGATGTCAGGTCTTGGACATTAAAAATGAGAATGAAAAGGGGGAAAAGGCATTCTTCTACTTCTCAGTGGGAAAGGCTTTAAAATTTGCTGGCATTGTACAGACAAATGAGGCACTCTAAGTGCCTCTGGGCCTATGGATGTATCAAGTAGGACAGACACTTTGTGTGAAATGAAGCTTTAGAAAGGAAAACTTGTCATTTTTGTGTTAGAAGATAGGGCTGTCTTCCTTAGCAGTATTATATAGAAATACACAGTCTGGCCAAAGATAAAATGTGATATAATGTAATGATATATAAAGTGGTTGCTCTTTTGTTTACAGTATATTTACTGAATAAGTTTTAAAGGGTTGTGAGACTTCTGAATTAACATCCTTTAGTATGAAGGAAAGAAACTCAGTCTTGACACCTACCTCTGGGGGAGTTTTCAGCTGAGATCAGAGGAATGAGGATTTGGGTCCCAGCTCAGATTCTGATACTGATTTTTTCCATTAGTAGGTCTGACATTTTATGTTAATAGTTGAATCTGTCCTGCAGCTTATTGGAAATAAGGCTTTTCCACAGGTAGTTTTGCTGGAAGGTTAGTGTGGTTTAGTTGCTGATTTAGTACGTTAGAACACTTACGGTCTAAGTAAGTTGTAGCTTTTGAATGGCACATCAAGAAAAATTGAGAGGCTGTACAGGGCAAGCCAGATGTTGAGCCTGGGCTAGTTTGCCTCATGATGGCTGAATGAATGACACATATCAAGCCAACTGGATCTGCATAGATTTTTGTTAAATGTGAATGTCATTGACTAACTCAGTGGCCATCTGTCTTAGTTGGGTTAATGTCCAAATCATCACACAGAATTTGGGCTCTCATGCAGTACCGAGAGTAGCACTCCTCAAGGAGCCAATATTTAGATGGGGTGTGATGCCACCATCCTGCCTGGTGATATATCTATATTGTCCCCATGGCAGAAAGCTTGAGGGCAACCTGCATCCTGCCTTCTTTTCCAGGTAAACACAGCCAAGCATGATATGGGGAGATATTGCTGAGAGTGTGTTGTTTGCTGTATTCCCTTACAGAGTAACCGTGCTATTTCACAGATTAAACCTGTTTATGTGGGGGTTAATAGAGTATAAAAGGTGCTATTAATATAAGGAAGCAATTTTTAAATAGTTTCATACTAAATACATCAGTGAGAGAACCACTAGTCCTGCCTGCGGACCAACTGTATGCAGAATGGATGTTATTTGTCATTCTGCTCCCACACACACAGAGTCAGCTGTGAAGGCCATATTCTTAATCCAAACAGCTCACCCATATGCAAACCTTTAGAGGTAAACAGAGAACCTGTTGTACACAAAGCATTTGAGAAACAGTTTCTTGTTACTGTCACAAGTCCATGGAGTCAATGTCATCTCTAATTTTAGCACTGCTTTTGTATGGGGAGTTTACACTTTCCAAGCCCTTGGAGAAAGGAGAATTGCCAAACAAGTGTATATAAATGTGGAATGCACCAGGGGATTTTATCACTAAGCTAGAATTAGATTATAATAAAGAAGATAAACTGGGTAAAATTTGTGCCCTTTAGAAATGTAGCTGAAACAATCTCCATCAGCGTTTTTCTGTGAAAGGCAGTGGTTCTCCCAGAAGTGATATGCCGTATTTGATTCCATCTTTTCCATCCACAGAAGCAAAGTCTATCTCTGTACATCATTCATAGGTAAGAGGATTGGGTCAGATTGTTGTTTCATAATGTAAGTAAACATTTCTTTTTATCCACCAGGATATTGTCCTATCTTTTAGTGGTCAGTAAGTGTACTTTCCATCTGCATGTTCCCTACTAGTCTAGGTCCAAATCTGTTCACACTATTCATTATTGCAGTGTCAGACTCTGGCATTTCTTCAACTTTCTTTGGAAGGAAACAAATGAAAAGCTTTGGAAGAATCTGTCTGTCTTTTGAGAAAAGAAAACCCAACATTAATATGAGAGGAAATGTTATTATGAATTTGAGTCTGTTAGGAGAACAACGTCCATTTGACTCACAAACTTTACACTGCATTTTCATTACTGAGTGATACTGGGAAGGCTGAAAGGCATGAACATGCTTGTATTCAGCTCAGTTGATGTAATGGAGAACAACGGAAGAGAGGTAGT